>NC_051216.1:45801798-45836798 GCF_015220715.1 Pygocentrus nattereri
CGATGGTGATGATGGGAACCAGATGTCTGATTATAAACATACATGCTGACACACACTGTTTTGTGATACTGTTGAGATAAGATTTTGATGCAAAATGTACTTTTTAAAATTGTTCACTGTTTTTCCACCATCAACATTATACATAGAAGTCTTTCTAGGTTTACTGATGCTTTTGGATATTAAATAAAACAGCTATATTTGTGCTGTAGACATCACAACCCCTGGTTTCCATCACTACCACTGTAAAGAAGAAGAGCTGATACATTTACCTCCCTCAGGGCAATGAACTGCTTCCCATTTTGGGTTCACAAGATGCACAGCTGCATACACAGTTCAACGATATGTCCTTGAGTAATGTGTGAATTAGTTTTTCTCATAATATCATTATTTATCTACTGGCAAGATACTTTTTTCTGGTCAATAAGCTTCAATAAGCCATGTCGCAACAACTCAGAGGAAGGAAACAACACTCAAACAAGTGCAGGGCAGTAAAACAGTCCCTGACAAGTTACAAGATTACAGTGATCTGTAGCTTTTCTGACCAAGCTTAAGTCCATTTCTTTCTCATGCCTTACAATTAAATGGAAATCATTATTCCTGCTATGATGTTTGGTTTGGAGACTGTGGCTCTGTCTAAAAGACAGGAGGCTGAGCTGGAGGTGGCGGAGATGAAGATGCTGAGATTTTCGTTGGGAGTGACAAGGCTGGACAAGATTAGAGATGAGCAGATCAGAGGGACAGTGAAGGTGGAGCAGTTTGGAGATAAAGCCAGAGAGGCCAGGTTGAGATGGTTTGGACATGTGTTGAGGAGGAATAGTGGATATATTGGGCAAAGAATGTTGGAGATGGAGCTGCCGGGTAGAAGGAGAAGAGGTAGACCTCAGAGAAGGTTTATGGATGTAGTGAAGGTGGACATGGAGATGGTTGGTGTGAAAGTAGAGGAGGCAGTGGATAGGGCAAGATGGATGCAGATGATCCGCTGTGGGGACCCCTAAAGTGAGCAGCCTAAAGAAGAAGAAGAAGAAGAAGCTATGTTATAAGTCAAATATGTTACATTTTAGAAGTTTAGAAGTACATATCTATTAAACAAAATTTTACTGAATGAATTATTCATAATGAATTAGGATTTATGAGATCATAGAATTACTCAGAAATATTTACATTTATGGCACTTAAGCAACACAGAGTGACCTACAATTGAATCACGTTACAGAGGTAAGGGAATGAAGTACGAGGAGTCTTGCCCAAGGACTCTTACTGGCATAGTCTGGTGTATCTAAGGCGCATGCACACAAAAGACTGAGGGGCTGGCTCTTTGCTCTCAGACATCACCCTCTTGGTTGGTGTGTATAATAACTGTAATCTATATTGCCTTCTCCATTCTTTAAGATGTGTTTCAACTAGATGACGTTTGGCCTCAGCCCGAGAATAGAGCTTGCGCGTCAACATGGGTTCTGCAAGATTTGTTGCTCTTGAGCGCCCCCTCCGGTGCAGAACCTCCACCTGTGGTTGTCCTCAGTAACTCTGACCTGTCACACATCACTACAGAGCTGAAAATCCCACCATTTATGAGGCTCTTTAACATGTAACAGCAGTACCATGTAACTGTCGCTGCATTTAAGACGGAACGGGACGCATTTGGGTGATTCCACATATGAGTTAGCATGAAATCTAACTGTATTCAATTCACAGCGCATATCATCTTGTTATCCCCATATTGAAAAAAATTTACCATTAACATGTGTATCTATACTATATGAACCATAATTATCTGAACATCAGTGTCCTAATACACAGCTGAAGGTGCATCTATAGTCTAATGTTCTAGCACACAACATGAGTCAAAAATCATGACATATCTAAATAATCCAGGGGTAAAATTGGGATTCCAATCCAGGGGACTCTCAACAATATAAGAACAGTGTGGTTCATTTTTTATGGCTTAATAAAATCAAATTACTTGTGTTTTGTAGACTGCAATGCCGCCCATCTGACTTTAAGAACCTTTACTGTCTTATTTTGTACTGTATGCTTGGAGCAGTCGCCTCCTGTTTGACAAGAATGCTCAAAGACACAACACAGTTCATCCAAAGAATTTGTGAAATCAGTTCACCTCTGTACAACACTTTACTGCCAAGTGTTCAGTGCTACCCAACTGAATTTGAAAACAAGCCGCTAAACCTACTGAAAACCTATGGCCTAACATAACAACTTAACTCTGATTAGCAATATTACTCTACAAACACTAGGTGTAATGTAAGCACATTTAGCACCAGCCATTTGGCTGCAAAACACCTCACGAAAGCATAGCATGACCTTCAAATAAAAGAGGAAAACAGGGACTACGTCAATCAGTTATCTTTTCTAGTCTGTGTGTTCTATAAATAATGTTCATATCTAATAAATCCCCAAAGCCTGGTCGAAAAAGCCATTTTCATGGACTGCACGCTCCCACCTCAGTAAAGACTCCGCTTTTTTCCTTCTGTAAAACAAACCATAAACATAGCCTCAGATTATATTCAGCATTTACGTGTCCTCAGACGAAGGTTAACTCAACGTCTTTTGCCAGCTCCTTGTTTGAAATTTCCCGTTACACCTTAAATAGTGTGGCAGTTAGTATTATAACGCCTGAGGCACCAGAACGTAACTGCAGCACCATTTAAGGCGGAACGGGAAAATTCAAACAAGAAGCTGACTTCAGCCTCGTCGTTCTTTGTGGCTCAAATCAAGTTGATGTATTGTTACGTTCCTGTCATACATGTACGACTCAAAATATGTAAAAATTAAAGAAAAAAAATTGTTTATGTGGTAAAGTTGACTGTTGGCTGCGAATTCCTGAGCTAATGGCGATGCTAACGATGCATTCACTTAAGACAGAAAGGTAAATGGTTAGGGCAAACAAAATAATGGCTAAATGAAACGTTTTAACATAGTTTCTGCTCTTTTCTGGAGTGAAGCTGGCGCTTAAATCCCAGCCATTTAGACCGAGATTAACGTTACTTATCCTGTGTGAATAGTTCATATACATGACAGACATCCTGAGGTAAACTAGCTTTACCGCACCTCCCCCAAATAAGGCTTATATCAGCTGCCAGGCTACCTAAGGCCCTATCCCATTTTACGCCTTGCCCCCATGTTTTTGCCCTTACCCCTCTGTTTTGTACACCCACAACTGGATTTTTAAATCCAGTAAAATAAATGTCTTTTGATATCGCGTTGAGTCCAGACAGGCACGTCAACGGCGCCGCCGTTTTAGGGCAGTCATCATCGCTGCTGGCCTGCATTCAGAACTATTACAGAACGGCAGTTTAGGAAAGATACTGTCCAAACTTATATTATTTCAAGAATATTGCTCTCAGAAAGAGGGATAGGATTACATAATGGGGGGAACGCAGTGCTCCACGCTCATGTTTGTGTGATGCGTATTGTTTGGCTGATGTTTATGTGTAAGTTAGATGTGGTCGTGTGGCTGGTGATGCACAGAGAACCTGTTAATGCGATTGTTTTTCTTCTGGTTTTATATTAAGCATGTTTCATTTTAGAGTCTTTTCAGGGGATCCTAACTTTATGTAGTTTTATTTTCTAGTTCCACAGTAATGTTGCCTCAGCCAGCTTCTTGCTCGAATTTTCCCGTTCCACCTTAAATGGTGCTGCAACTCAGGCAAAGGAAAGTGACTGCCGCACCATTTAAGATGGAACGGGGAAACTCGATAAGAGCGATTAGGAAGCCAGCTTTAGCTTCGTCCTTCTGGGTATAAAGCTCAGAAGTGCCTCACACATTGGTGGATTTGCTGATTGTGTTTTTGCTGGAGGTCACGCTAAAGTCACGTCAGACTGAATCCCTGCTGGAAATAATTAGCATGACCAGTTATTAAAATAATACAAGCTACCGAGATCACTTCGTACAAACTAGATTTGTGTCTGAGGATTATAACAAAACAAATTTGGTGAAAATCGGTTGAGTAAGAAGGAAGTTGTGGCTGATTTCATCCTGAGACTCTTCGTCTCTCAATACAAGTGAAGTAGTTCCCATGCCGATCTTGACCGCTCCAACATGTCGGACGTGCAGACGTATCACCTCCCATAACACCAGGCAACGCGGCGTCTGGGTGTGTATGTCGGTGGTTCTAACACAGTTTTAACACTAATTGGTTTTAAACGCTCGAGTTAATGTAGGCTAGGTTTATCTTCTAGTTCACCAACCTTTAATCCTGAACATTGGTGTGCAGACTGCCGGTCACCATAGCAACAACAGTCTCGCCTAGCCAATAGCAAAGAGAAAGATTTAAGACGAACATTCATAATTCAAAGATGAATTGACGTACAGAGCACATTTTTGCTCGGTTATTTTTCCAGTATGTTAACTTCAGCAAATAAACAGTGATTAAAATGTGTTGGAATATGGGCTCTCTAGAGGACTGCACAGTTCACTTACTTTCAGTTTTAAAAATCCTATCAAGAATTGAAGTAACTACAGAACTATGTGCCCCATGTAGATCATAAACGCTTGAGCCCAATTTGGTGGAGGTCTTGATGTATTGCAGCGATGGGCTGAAGTGCCCAGTTTGTCTGTGATGTACAGTATAGCAGTGTGTTGCTTTGGATGCATCGTTAGATGAATAGATTTACAGCTAATGTTAATGTTAGTTAGTGTTAACCTACTTTCAGTTAAAAAAAATCAACAATGTGTGTAAATTGATGCCCAAACTTTGGCCACGGTAGTCAATAAAGTAACCGTTTCCCTGTTACAGTTTGGCTCTTGTAAGGCTAGAGTACACCACCCAAACACTCTGCATCCAACACCAGTATTCATCACATTCATCACCATCCAGAAAAAGAACTGACGAGTCAAACCAAGGGAATTTAGGGATTCTACATGGTCCCAAAAAACCAAAGGTATGGCACTCCAACCCAAACATTCAGTTCATTATTGCTTGTTTGGTCAGAAGTCTATGACCTTCAGGGACAAAAGCTGGATATCCTGTCTCTGAGAAAGCCTTTATGTGCAGACTTTCATAAATTCATATCACATTGCATGCTTTTCAAAGATAGGCCTTGAGAGGAAGATGAAAGAGACGCTGCTCATTTTGGCCACGATTCAAAGCATTATTCCTGTTCAACCTACCATGACTGTTTCATTTACCACCAAGTCCTTAAAATTCCAGATTCTTTGGATGGAAGACTGGGATTAAGGAATGTGCCATCTCCATTGATAGTGGCCAGCGTTGGCTGTACTAATTAATATGGCCTGCTAATGGACGCAGTCCAATCCCACAGAGGAGCCAAATTCCTTATTCCTTCCAGCTCACAGTTCATGATGGGAAAATGTGTCTTCACTTCCTGTTAGAGTTTATTGTTATCGGAATCCCAATTAAAAGGTCCAGCTTTGAAGACAAGAAATCACATGACTGTTAAACCCTGAAATTAAATCCTTTAAAGCTACTATAAGCACTATAATATGATATATATTATATATTATATATAATGATATATATTATACAATATAATGTATAAAGTTGTTTGCAACATATATGACATACCTAATGACTCTACTGCTGTGCCAAATGATGTTTTATTTCTTGCTGTGTAGCTGTGGTAGGGATCATATTAACAGGCTGCCGTGGAGGATCACTCTAGCTGTGTCCAAAACCACTTAATCCAACAAATAGTGTGATATGTATAGCATAGACACACACACGTAGACACTGGATTGTGAGTCAGCGTCGCTGTCATATTGGTCTCGGCAACACTTGGAAGACTGGGCTGGAAAAGTCATGTGCAGCTCAGGGCTATACAAACCAATGCGATCCAAACCAGGTCTCAGGGAATTACGTCTCCTGGGTAAGACTGAACACTTGTTTTTGCTTGTATTTGACTATTTTAACATTATGTTGAAAGCTAGTTGGCCGCCAGAGTCAGACTATTAATAGCCAACGTTAGCGATAGCACTACCTACCTAAATCATATAAACTAAATCAAGAAATTCGTCTTGCTATTTCTCCATAATGATTTCTATGACCAGCTACTCGTCTCGGCTAAGTGACTGACACATTATGAATCTGACTGTAATTAGCTGAAGGTTTCCCAAACAGAAAGAGTTGAGGAGGCCGTGGAAAGTATTTTTCCCACCAGTGATTCAGTTATTAGCACTTTAAAATTTCATTTTATCATAGCTGTATTCTCATCTGGAGCTCTAGGTATTTTAAATACTTAAAGGTATTTAAAGGTATTTAGGTATTTTAAAATACTTTAAAAGTATTTTTAAGAAAGAAAGTTTTTTTTCCCACCAGTGATTCAGTTATTAGTACTTTAAAATGCACTATTTCATTTTATCATAGCTGTATTCTCATCTGGAGCTCTAGAAAAGCTAAAATGGAACGTAGATAGAAAAACTAAGATGAAGTTGGCTTATTATTCACCAGCTTCTTATTCAAATGTTCTGTTCTACCTCAAAGCAACATTATGTAACGGTTGATTTAAAAAATAATCACGCTGCTTTTTTGTTAGGCTTAGTTCTTTTAAGGCTCACATCAGCTAGCTGGTCTGGAGGATCACGCTGCTGTCTCATTAGGAATAACTATTGTAAGGCTAACATTAGCTGCTCAATCTGGAGGTTCACGCTGATGTCTCTCACTGGGGCTGAGGCTGATGGTGCACCTTGCTAGAAAATGAGCATAAACCAGCAAACCTGCATATCACTGTTGTCGTGAGAAAACCTTGTATCTTTACAGGAGATCTTTAACCTTTAACCTGAATTTTAACCCGTAACTTTACAGGAGAAGGAAAAAACCCGCTTTACTTTCAATGTAAGTCAATGGAACCAGAATTTTTTCCGAGTCATTTTGGGCCATTTCTTTTGATCCATCCATCACGAAATCTACATGCAGTGTGAAAAGCAACAGGCATTTTCAAATTATGTCAAAAACTGAAAAACGACAAAAACGGAGATAGGAGGGTTTCTTCCGACAGCAGCTATATGTTGTGTTTTGGATGCTGGTATGATGGTCAACCAGCACAACCACAGGACCAGTCTAATCAGCATAGACTAGCTTAAAACAGCGTGAAATGCATGCTGGTCTGTGCTTGTTTTTCAGCAGGGCAGTCAGTGTTGTCTGGAACCAAACTAAAAGAAATCAAACCAGTGCTGGTTTCCTTGGTTCTGTAGGCTTTTAAAAAAAGCAAATGTTAATGACACTAGTGAATCAATATAATAACAGGGAAAAGAGTGAAAATCCTTGACACTCTTCACTGAGTGAAAAGGCCTTCATTATAACATGGCTGTGGACAAAAAATCTCTCGAAAATCCCTGATGAAGGTTTTCCCCACAAGCAGCACTCTCTATATTTGTACGTTTCTAATAAAGCGATATAAATCTCATATGTACTGTACTATACCTTAATACATTATTATAAGGCCAGCCCCCCCCCGGCCCCCCTAAATGCGTGCGTCAAAATGTGAGATCAAATATGGAAGTAACACACCAATTAAATTGTGGCACAGGAATGCTGACGCAGCAAACTGGCGATGAGTTCAGGTCGCATTCCTTTGGCACTGCTGGGACAGCCTTTGATGGCCTCATCAAAAGAAAAGGCTGCTTGTGCAACAAAGGAACTCTCCCTGATTTGTGCGGTTGGAGCCAAGAAATGTGCATGTGTGTGTGGGCATGCTTGTGTATGTGTGTTTGTTTTTGTACAAATTCAGGACAAAAATATCTAGATATGTATATCACTGCTGTTGGAGAAGCCTTGCATCTCCATTTCTGCAGTTTTCCAGTTTTTTGCATAATTTGAACGTACCCATGGTCCTATATAGTGTGTGTAAATTTCATGATGGGTGGATCAACCGAAATGACCCAAAATTACCTCGAAAAAAATTCTGGTTCCATTGACGTACATTAAAAGTTGAGTGTTTTTTTCTTCTCTTGTAAAGTTCCCATTTTGGAGACATGGCTTCTAGTCCAACAACCTTATTTTAGCTCACTTTGCATGAAATGTTCTGACGTTCTGTTGAGCTGCTAGTGAGCAATGTGAGGCAAAAGTGTGGGGGGGTAAAACCCCCCTGCTGTAAGAAAAAGTTGACCTCTCCATAAAGACAGCCATGCAGAGATAAAACAGATAAAGCTGCATCCAGGAAAATGTGTAATTATTATAATGAGGTGTATTTATTGTACTGTTGTAGGCATGTAAAATATAAGCTCAAGTTCAAGGACAAAGGTTTCTACAGGTGCCTAAGTACATACCTGTTTAATTTGAAATTAGTCTGAAAAGTCAGGTGGCACAACAATCTGTTAATGCTAATTATATGTAAGATCTAATTTGCACATAGATATAAATGCAAAGATGTATGCAGACACAAAAATGCACATCATGTCCTTTTTAATAAGATTTTTCAAATGATCCGTGTGAAAACCTTGTCACTGGCCCAAACGTGGACTTGCTTGCACGTTTCTAAATTCTACACCTTTCCATCAAAATATACTCCATCAATGTTACTGAAGAAAGACAACACATAGGTCACTTGAGGTACTTCTTCCAAAACAGGTGGAAGTCATATTTTAAGACTACCGTGATAAAGAACAATTGGACCAGAAGGACCATGCTGTACCTTTGAGGGTAAATTTACATTGATCTTGACCTAAAATTGACCTTTACACTACCTTCGTTTCAGACAGATGTGTGTAGCACCAATATGATCCCAAGTCCTTACATTGTACAAAAACAAACCTCTGTGTGTGTGTGTGTGTGTGTGAGTGAGTCTTTTTCCCAGCTCCAGTCCGGATTTGCTGATCGGTGGCATGCCTCCCTCTGCCTGTCTCCTTATAGTGCCGGAGGGAGGCGGGAATTCTAACCGAGTGGTACGGACATCGCCGCCGGAGACCACAAACACGGAGCTCTCTCTTTAAACACAGTCTCATGACTGTGCCTCAATCAGCTGTCCATGCGTGGAGGAGCCAGGCGTATATGTACACTTAAAAAACACACTCTGTGTCACCAGAGGTGTGAGGCTACTTTATCTGCAAATGCACTGTTCTGCTGCGAGTGCTGCGACCACGGACAGGCTGTAACCAGGTAAGATGCTTGCCCTTTCCAGTGGAATATGCTTTCATAAGTTCCTTTTACTTGGAATTTGATTGTGTGTAGGCTACATTTGAATAAGGCCTCAGTTTTAATGTACACTAAGTTAATATTTCATTATTCATTGGTCATTTTGCACCCACCATATATGTGCACTACACTCATACCAGTAACACTACCATGTCAGTGTCACTGCTGTGAACGGTCCACCAGCCATAGAATACCTGCTCAGTGGTCCTATGGGGGTTCCTTTCCAGGGACAGATGGAGTAGAGGGAAGCTGATAAATTGTGCAGCAACAGATGGGCTACCGTCTGTAACTGAACACCTACAACGCGCACCTATATGGTAGGTGTTTCTGATAAAATGGCCAATGCTGGGGCTTTCACTATCACTGTTTTTGGTTTTTTTGTTTTGCTTTTTTTAGAGATTTCTTAACTTCACATATTAGACAACCATAAAAAGCTCAAGACTGCTAGATTATTAGTGCTGCGTTCAGCGTTAACGTGCACCATACATAGTTGACCTGTGCCTGTTCTGGGTTATTTTCCCATCACTTTCAGCCATTCTCTGAAAAATCTGTTTTTCACTGCAGCAACCTTTGAACTGATTGTGGCCATGCGGTGCCTGTCGGCGACCTCCTTCTTCCTCTG
Organism: Pygocentrus nattereri; assembly: GCF_015220715.1. Classification (NCBI taxonomy): domain Eukaryota; kingdom Metazoa; phylum Chordata; class Actinopteri; order Characiformes; family Serrasalmidae; genus Pygocentrus; species Pygocentrus nattereri. The sequence continues at coordinate 45,811,525 of NC_051216.1, forward strand.
TCTGTGGCTGGTAGAGCGAAGCCGTGGCAATAGCAGCTTGGGCAACAGCCTCAGCGAGCTGCACACAGAGTTCAGTGTCAGCCTCTACCAAACCCTGACTGAGACAGAGAACAACTCCAACCTAATTGTGTCCCCGGTCAGCATTTCGCTGAGCCTGGGGCTGCTACAGCTGGGCGCCAGGGGCAACACGTTGGCGCAGCTGGAGGGAACTATGGGGTATGATGTTAATGGTAAGCCAGTGAGTAATACTTTTTTGGCCACTTTATTTGAAAAAGCCCCGTTTAAGTGTCAACAGATGCTCAAAGTTTTAAGAAACCATCTAGAGAAATTGAGGTGATTCTCAACAGTGTTGGGTTCGTATCAGGACTTTGGTTAGGTTTGAGTTTAGAGCCAGGGTAAGGGTTAAGTTTAGGTTTTGGGTTGAGGCTAAGGTTAGCTTTTTCTTCAGTAAGCACAGCTCACTGTTAAATGATTTCCTTTAGTTTTTAAATCTGTTAGCTAAATTTGCCTGCATTTGTGCTGGTTGACTTTCCATGTATTTAGTCGTGCAGCGTGATGGCTTATGGTTAAGAATATATATATTTTTAAATATGACACTTGTTAATCATCATCATCTCACGTATTAAATATCACCGAGATTTTTTACGTAGTTGCAGTGATGTTTTCAGGTCCAAGTTCAGTCCAAAGGTTCCAGAGTGCAGTCCAGGAGGTTTGTACCCTCTTGAAATAGTCAAGAGAAGGGAAAAGTAGTGATCCAGTGCCGTTAGACCTAGAAACGTAAGTTAAACATGAATGAATCAAATTAAGGAAGTTGAATTGAACTCAATGGCGAGTTTAGATTTCCCTTTGATAAACTCTGTTGTAACCAGGGTTTGAATTGTGGCAGAGGTCTAGAGGGATCCCCTGTTGGAGGGTCTGACTCTGAAGAGATGTATAACAGATTTACTGAATCTAACATAATCTCATTATATAACGATTTCCGTCTGAACCATGCCAGACCACTGTTATTCCTTAAATGGCAGCAATATCTACATTTACAGCATTTGGCTGACGTTCTTATCCAGAGCGCCTTACTTGATCATTTTACACAAGTAGGCGAAGGTGGTGTTAGGAGTCTTGCCCAAGGACTCTTATTGGTATAGTGTAGGGGGCTTACCCAGGTGGGGGACTGAACCCCAGTCTACAGTCTACCACTACACTAACCAACCACTCTGAACTTAAACAATATTTTAAATTCAGACGGTATATTTTATGTTAATATTGGGATATTGTACCTAATTTTGTTTAGCCTTGTTGTCATATGAGGACATTGTGTCCAAATATTCTAATTTTATTCAAGATAACAACACAAGACCTCCCAAAATTCAGTTTTGTCTCTCTTATAGGGGATCCTTTTGTGCTTGAGGGGGCCAGAACGCCCTAGCCTTCCACGCAATTCAAACCATGATTGTAACATGAGTATGTGCGTGAGTGCCTAGCATGCTATTGTGGTGTTATAGTTTTTTATTAAAGTGAAAGTGAGGCAAAAGATCAAAAACAAGGCTGTTCTACTGTATAAAACTAGCTTCATTTTGTTCTGGACGTACAAAACTAGTTAAAAAGCAATGGAAGCTTACCAATTCAAAAGCGGCGATTTTGAGTCATTATCACACTCTCAAGCTGCGTTTTCCATCGCCAAGCCATAAACCATAAACCAAGGCCTCAATCTTACATTGTTTGTACTTTGTTTTTCTCCCTGATGTCCACTTATGACATTTCTGTGTATTCATCTACCAAAAACCATCACAGTCCATTTTTTACATGCCCATTTTCCAACTTTTCTTGATCCTTCCACAACAGGCTGTTATTGTACCATTTAGACTAATATGTATGTAAATGACCTTTGTTCTGATTGGCTGCGTTATACTGTACCTCATCCAAAAGCAGTTCCAGCTGAAACACGGCTCATATCTTCATTGTGAGTGGGCATGTAGAAGAATACGCTTCAATGTGTTGCTTCTTGTGACACCACAGAAACACTGAATTCAAAACAGGCTTTTACTTTGAAAATTCAGCTTTTCACAATTTGGCCACTTGAATTGAGCATATTTTTGTAGTCCCACAACAGAGAAATTCACCTCTGTATTTAACCCATCTGTGCAGTGAAACACCACATACACACTCGTGGACCCACACACACAAGGGGGCAGTTAACACACCTGCCCAGAGCAGTGAACAGCCCTATCCATGGCGCCCGTGGAGCAGTAAGGGGTTAGGTGTCTCGCTCAAGGACACTTCAGTCGTGTCCTGACAGCTCAGGGGAACGAACCGGTGACCTTCGGTCACAAGGCTGGTTCCCGAACCTCCACGACTGCCCCAAGTATATGGACAGTCAGACTGTTTTGGTAGCATCATTTCCTCTTTGGGTAACTCCACACAATGTCGTATTATTTTGCAAAACCTTTCTTCTACCAGGATGTAGATTTCCATGACAATCATCTACTCTCCCCTCAGATGTTCGTATCCAGGAGGCTGTGTCCCTACCGCAAAGTGGCCTGGGTAATTCTAGCCAGGGAGTTCGGCTCCAGCTCACCAATACGCTTTTCATCCAGGGCGGCGTCCAGCTTCGACCCGCATTTACCCAACGTGTCGAGCGATGGTACAACAGCAGTGTACTGAGTGTGAACTTCAGCAGGCCCAATCACACGCAGGGTCAGCTCCAGCAGGAGGCGCAAGGCAGAGGTGAGCAAAGTGCTGCAGTTCACAGAAACAAATCTACTTCGATTTAGTAAACGAAACTGTCTTGACATCAGATTTAGAGAGGACACACTTTTATCTGGATGCTCTTCATGCAATTCAGTCTTACGGTGTATTTTTGTGACCAGATAGTTATAGTTACACTTCATCCTCTCTCCTCCAAGTTAGATATGAGGGGGAGGCCCTTGAATAATTTTGCAGGGCCCTATGCAACATGTATGGTGAGCGTATAGGGCCGAACGGCTCTGCTCATGAGTGAACTGAATTAAGACTTTTCATAGTTACATTCCTTGCATTGTCCACAGCCTCAGGACAGACAGTCACAGGCAGATCATTCATTTTTAGAGCAGGCCAACAGCTGTAAAATGCTGACGAAGTGGTCAGTTGTCCCCCTTATTGAAGACATATTGTTTTTCCATATCAAAGAGTACTTATGGTTAAGAATGAAGTCAGGTTTTGGTCAGTCAGGGAAACCTGACGTTCATTAACAATGAATGAAAGCTGAGCTTTTGTCTGAATGAACCCTTTGACCTCATTTGTAACAGGCCATTCAAAATGCTAAGGTTCCTAAGAACGAATGGAACTGAATAGACATTGACATTGTGCTATTATTTTTGAACCATATTAACAGGTTCCTTTAAACGTACAGACATCTACGTCATAAGGCTTAATAGTAACTCAATTGAAAACTATATAAAACAAGCAAAATAATGCTCCACATTTCTGCTTAATGCCTTATTGCAATGATCACAGTCCACCTGCTGTTTTTGGGGAAACATGACTGATTTAATTCCATCCATTTCCCAAAATCTCTGCATAATTAAATGTTTAAGCTGTAAAAGTCATTCAGAGTGGTTTGGTGTGAAATGCTCTGTTGTAGAGAAACTAGAAGTCAATTCTAGAGTCAGAATGGTTCCCAGTGGTGATGATAGGAACCAGATATCCACCTGTAAGAACTCCTTCACAGAAAGTTATTACATGAAACGATAATGAAAACACTGCCTGGTGGCTGAGACGTTGTTTAATTATAATTCTGAGAAGGTTTAGGACTAAAACTTTTCTTTCAAATCCACTCATGGCAGACGGATTCCTGCAAAGAAGTCTGACGCACTCATTTTCTCTACAGTGAAACATTTCACATCTGAATGGCTTTGCTTAACACTGCAGTGGTGGAGGTGTGTTAGTGTGTGGTGTGCTGGTCTGAGCGGATCAGACACAGCAGTGTTTCTGCAGTGCTGAGAATGATCCACCACCCAAATAGTACCTGCTCTGTGAGGGTCCATGGGGGTCCTGACCACTGAAGAACAGGGTAACAGAGTATCAGAGAAACAGATGGACTACAGTCTGTAACTGTAGAACTACAGAGTGCAGCTATACAATAAGTGGAGCTGATAAAGTGGACAGTGAGCGTAGAAACAAGGAGGTGGTCATGATGTTACGCCTGATCGGTGTATGTCTTGAACACAACCAGCAGGGGGCGACTGGATGACTTTCCTTCCATATTATGTAATTAGATGTCATTCATATTCTTGTCTTGTCTAAATGAATGTATTTCATGCTGCTGCCGTACAGCAGGTTATGCAGTACATACCGTCTGTTATTAATAAGGCCAATTACACCAGCTGAACTACAATTTTCCACTGTAACATGATGGGCAACACTGTGTGATTAAATTAACCCATGAAACTCTGGAAATTCTGGAGTAGTTCATCTGAGGAAGGCACTACCGTTTCCTGATCGTGTGCCATTTGATTCCTCCCAGTAGGTGGGCAGGAGGTGGATTCTGGTGACGGTGAAGAGGGGGCTTTGTGGTGGGCTGCTGCGCCTCGTATGACCCTGCTGAGTTCGGTGGTGTTCCAGGGTGCCTGGCAGAAACAGTTTCTGTTCACAGAGACACAGAACCTGCCCTTCACCCTGTCCGATGGCCGCACCGTCAAAGTGCCCATGATGTACCAATCAACTGAGGTGAACTTCGGTGAGTAACCGCCCTTGTCTTTTTTTAATGATGTACATTGTTGGGAGCGTGCTATGATTCATACCACCTCATGATTCATACTCAGAGAAATAAAAATCTGTTTTCTATTACGCATCAAGGGGAATCATGTTTCATTGTTCAGTTAACACATAGCTGATGAGGAATTATGATGAAGCTTGACTTAACTAGAAGAGAACTGAGGGCTACCAAATGGCACAACCATCACAAGCCTCGAGATCCACACCTAGTGTCCAGTTAGACACTGGGTGGCTAATCAGTTACATCAACAGTTAAACTACCAGTGTTGAATAATTCCAGGACTGCAAACAGGACTCAAGATCTGGAACTGAAGCCCTACATGTTGGACTTATCCTTGGGAGATCATGAGTTCCTGGCAATGGCATGATGAAACAGAATTAACGATTAGCGTTCTCCTCCAAGCATGTTGAGCTGATGTCGCATTAATGGCAGTTTGAAAACGTGGTGGAGCTTCACATCTTGAGCCTTGAGCCTTGGCCTTTCCAGCTGTACAGCATCATGTGATGGGGAAGACCTACTGAGCAGGTGGGGTTTAGCCACAACTAAACTGAGAAGAAAGGTTGGGTAAAAATGTGTCATCTGCCATGACAATCACCAGTAATGGCAATATGGCACTGTTCCATTGATGAACGTCTGTGATGACGATATATGACCATCTACCATGGCGAGATTTTTAGCATGATATGGTGGTGACAAGATGCACACTGATGAAATTCGTTCCTTTTCATCTGCCGTCTCCGCAGGTCAATTTCGGTTGCCCTCAGAGCAGCGCTACACTGTGCTCGAACTGCCATACCTGGATCGATCCCTCAGCCTGTTGGTGGTGTTGCCCAGTGATAGGAAGACACCCCTTTCACAGCTAGAGGCTCAACTCACTGGCCATGCAGTGGCACTCTGGGATACCGGACTACGACGCACCAAAATGGACGTCTTCTTCCCCAGGTAAACCCAAACAAACACCCTCCATCAACTTTTACTTGCTCAACTGTACCACCACTACCTAGAAAGTGGTTTTTGCAACTGTTGAGTCACACCAAAATACATCACTTATTTATATATATCAGCGAATCTTTTTTAGACATTTAATACACATACAGACACTTAAAATATCATACATATCATGGGCTTGTTGAACATCTCATTTCAAAACCATGGGCATTAATATGAAGTTGGTCCTTTTGCTGCAGTAGCAGCCTTTACTCTTCTGGGACGAGATTTTGGATTAACACGATTCACTTTCATTCAGCCAGGATGGGCATTAGGGTGGTAGCAGTTGGTTTTCTGGTTGATATTACTGGAAGGAGTTTAGGTCAGGGCCCTATGCAGGCCAGTCAAGTTCTTCCATGTCAAACTCGATAATCCACTTTGTTATAGACCTCGCTTTGTGCATGGGTTCACTGTTCATGCTGAAACCAGAACGCGTCTTTCCCAAACTGCTGCTGCAAAGTTCTCTAGAATGTGATTGTTTGCTGTAGCATTAAGATTTAACACTAGAACAAAGTGGACCAAACAATGGAAAACAGTCCAGGGCCCATTATTCCCATTATTCCTCCTCCACCAAACTTTGCAGTTGGCATTTGGGTGGAGTGGCTAGTGCTCTCCTGCAACTTGGGCTTATGTGGAGCTGCTTGGCCTCTGTGGTTGCCAAGGAAACCAAATCCATTAAGCTCCAGATGCTGATATTGCTTGCAAAGACATGTTGGAACATAATAGTGAATACTGCAGTCAAGAACAGACGATTTTAAGCGTGCATTCAGACTTGGCAGGTTTGGCCCAATTAAAATGAGCCCTGGTGTGATTGCCCTGTTAGTGTGGTTCATTAGAGCAAATGAGAACGCTGCCATCTGAAATCTGTTACATTAAGCTGTAATCTGTAGATATGTTTAATGTCAACACAAAGCAAAGTAGAATTATAACCCACCTGTACTACAAATATGAACCCACCTTCAGTTGCTTCAGTCCCTGTGAGCGTGTGGCCCACCTTCACTACTGAGCTGCTGTTGCTCCTAGATGTTTCCACTGTACAATCACAGCACTTACACTTGACTGGGGCAGCTGCAGTAGAGCATAAATTTTGTGACTATACACTTGATTTTTAGGTCACAAATTAAAAGAGGTGTCCATATAGTTTTGGCCACATAATGTATCTGTTTATATACAACTGTGTTAATTTAACCAAACTAGTATTAGTATTAATCTGTATTATTATAATTGTTTGCTGTACTAAGTTAAGTGATACTTTTTTGATCCCACAAACGGGGAAATTCCACCTCCACGTTTAAACCATCCATGAAGTAAAACCACTTACACACTAGTGAATACACACACACTAGGGGCAGTGAGCACACTTGCCCAGAGCAGTGGGCAGCCCTATCCATGGCACCCGGGGAGCAATTGGGGGTTAGGTGTCTTGCTCAAGGACACTTCAGTCATGGACTGTCAGTGCTGGGGATCGAACCAGCAACCTTCCGGTCACAGGGCCAGATCCCTAACATCCATCCCACGACTGCCCACAATATTCATCAATCTTCAAATATCTACCTTAGTAGTTTTGTCCAAATGTTTATCCAGGGTGTACAAACCATCTCGTGCCATGGACTTATGTTTCATGTAAAGATGTTTTTTGTAATAATTTTGTGAATCTTGAAACTTGGTCGTGTGTTTCAGGTTTAAGATGCACACTCGGGTCAACCTGAAGCCTGTTCTCCAGTCTCTCGGGATCTCCGACGCCTTTGACCCCTCCGCTGCAGATTTCAGGGGTATATCAGGTAAAACATTTTCAGCAACATCTGAACATGTTCATGTTCTGTAGCTTATCAGCTCAGGAACAAGAAAATTACACTCATATAATATGCCACCATTCAAAAAGAGCCAAAGCCTCTTTTCTCATGTTCCTAATTCAATTATTATGTTATCAGTATTTATTACTCCCCCTGAACACAGTGACTCAGTAACGTCAGTCAAAACTGATGAGTGTTCAGTAGAAATGTCTCTTACCTCTGTTCCCATTGGACAGGCTTGACTTTGGGCTTAAATTGAGAAATCCTGCTCTGTGATTAATTAACTCTTAATTAATTAAACATGTTGAGGTGCATTTTTACTTATTATGAACCTGTTATGCACTACATTAGCTGCGTTCCACAGCTGAGGGGTAGTGTGGGTCCTCGGTAGGACTGTCCTACGAAGACTCCTCCTTAGCAGCCTATTGGTCACACAAATGGAGCAGCGCTAATGAGGCTTTGTAGTGACGTCGCCAGAGCAGCGGGAAACATGTGAGGGAGAACGGAGAGAAAACGGAGCCCTTTGTGTTGCTTTTTCTTCACGGAAAAGGAGGAGATGATCTTATGAAGTACGATAAACTACATATATACAAATACTTCAGATTCAAAGCCACAAATGCTTGAATTAATCAGTCATTTTGCACTTTATAAGGTAACAAAGATGAATTCAAAGACGTGAACAACTTACATTTTAAAACAAACTCTGTTCCAACAGCCTCGTTTTCCACGGAGCCCTGATGACGACATCCTGTATAAATAAAAATAATAACAGCCTTATTAACGCATGGGAACGAGATCCTAATGCATGACCACGACTTAATAATGAGATGATTAGGTCGTGCCCATGACTTAGTAAGACATGGGAATGAGATGATTAAGTCATGGCCACGAGATAGTAAGGCCTGGGAATTAATTGATTAAGTCATGGCCACAAGTTAGTAAGGCCTGGGAATGAGATGATTAGGTCATGGCCTCATGTCTTGCTGCTCTCCTCTCTGCAGGTATGGAGGGTCTGTTCGTTTCAGAGGCTTTTCACGAGGCTAGGATGGAAGTGACTGAGGACGGTACAAAGGCTGCAGCCGCTACAGGTAAAAGTCCGGACGGAAATTTAAGGGCAAGAAAGATAAATGCGAGGCACAAACCTATGGGCCAACCTAACTGACTCCGAGGAGTGTGCCTTAGCTGAATGTGAAGGAAATGCAGTATTGACGTGCGCGCTCACCTGTCATCACAATGGTTAGACAAAAAATCCCGAAGTACTAAACTTCCCACCCAGTTGTGGTCAGTCAGATGTTTCATATCTGAAATTTGCTTTACTCTTGCACTGGAGGTCTGAGGCTATTTGTAGGTTATATAATAGGAATTTATAGGTGAATTGCATGAAAGAGACAGTTTAGTCCCAAATAAAAAATAAAACAAATACACACTTGTGGCCAAATGAATTGGGTCACGCCTAAAATGGCAAAATATTAAGCTGTTAATCGACTTAATAACAAATCGTTAAACAAATGGAATACCTGAGTAATGGATAGCTTTTCCCTTTGATTACTTGAGATGCTGAAGTCTTGTGGGTAAACCTGCACAGAACCAATATTGTTCCACTCAGCATTAGCCACATTTCCATGCAACCTAATAATCTGTCAATAATCTGACTAATAGTTCAATCGGAATAGAATACAATCTGATTAAGGCCATTCGGAATACAGTTTCTATCTGATTGAATGAGGTGGGTAATCCTGTAAACAATCCTTTAAATAGAAGAATAATATCCGTGTAAACGTCTGTATCCGATTACATGCCCTATCGGAAAGTTTCAGTCCGTTCTGCATGTCCGTCGCGTCACAGTGAGAGTTTATACCGTTCAACACGGCGGAGCAGAAACTGGTCTGCAGAGGAGACGAAGTTCATGCTCTGATCTTTAAAAGACGGCGGTGGGACGGACGTCCAGCTTATGTGTCTCAGAGCACGACGTCTTCCTCTCGGCCTTCTTTAATAAGCACATGTGAAGGACGTTTTCCTGAGTCTAATATTTTTAAAGCAATTAATCACACAAACAGGATCCACCCTGGACAGGTTATACACTGAACACCTCAGTCTGAATCTGTAATCGGAATATATTCAATCAGATTGGCAAAACTCTTTGCATGTAAACAGACGCTGATGTCTTCAAGCAGGTGAAAAAGACCAAATGTTGTCTATAGGGTTACATTTGGACCCTGAAGAGGCCAAAACCATTAGTGAAAACATTTAGTATTTTTGCACAGGAGAGTGGAGTTACCCCTCCTGAGACACTGTCAGAAATGTGCTGCTAATTTTTGCAGTGGAGCCATGAGGCTAATGTGAGTTCTGGTCTAAGCTGGTTTATGCTGGTCTGGTGCTGGTTTAGCTGATCACCCAACACGGTCCTGCTGGTTGCATCCAGCATACAAGCATCCAAAACATCTGCGCTGTTTTTCAGTAGGGCCAGCAAGTAGGATGGTGCTAACTACATGCCTGAATCATCTCACACTAACCCTAAACCTGGCAGAGTTGCTGATCTCTAGTAGATCAACAGCGTTATCTGTAAACATGGGCAATAATACAGAAAAATTCAGCATCCAGCTTAAGTTTACTTTACTTGTTAGCTACATTAACCTCATGACTCTAGTGTAAAACTAAAGACAATGAACATGCTTTGACTGATCGGTCAGATTTGGGATAATGGGACAAAACTGGTTAAATTAGATTTAATTATTTACTTCAATTTAACTTTGTGATTATACAGTACAGGGTAGTACAGTATATCGGAACACTATCGGGCTACTTTTCCAGTGCACTAATAGAAGATGCATAGTAAACAGTGCAAAGACAAAAGACAGTAAAAGACAGACAATATATGCATAATCAGTAGGTACAGGTGTCAAACATAAACAAGATGTGTGTAGGCGAGTGTTATAGGTGTACTGGACGTATAGACACAGTTAGTGCACAGTCAGATACTCAAGTGTATCAGGTATATAGACTGAAATGTACTGGTGAACTGCAGTACAGTACAGTAAATGCAGACGTGCTGTTGGTAAAAAGATGTAAACAGTGATCTGTATATAAAGTGTACAGTGCAGGTACAGAGTAGCAGCTTAATCATTTGTTTGTTTGTTATTTATTTGTTGAATTCCTGTTTACAATAAGCAACAGAATTACAGCTCAGAGTTAAGAAACCCTTGGCCTTGTGTTAGCCACGTGTTAGCCACTGCGGCTACATCCACCTTCACTGGATTACGAGGCTGAACTGTAGTTTGTTGGTCTTTTTCTTGAACAACATCACTGACATTTGTTTCTTTTTAGCAATGGTGCTACTGAAGAGGTCCAGAACCCCCGTATTTAAAGCAGACCGTCCGTTCCTTTTCATCCTACGGCGCGTAGACAGAGGTAAAATCAACTCGCACCGTTTTAGAAGCTGCGCTTAGGCTTGATTAAAGGAATGATTCTGTATTCTTTCATTAAACGAGCAGCTCAGTCATATAACATGGCTAACAACAACCGGATGTTTGTAACTGGGAATTAGCAGGACTTACTGGTGACTGAGCGGTCTTTACCCAGACTCCTGCAGTTGAGCCAAAATACATTAGTTCTGTACTTTAGCCTGCAATCTATGTTTTTCCCATGTTGCTACACCAGCTATATAAGCCATTCTACACAATTAGTTGGGATCTATTTAGACCCAAAGCATTTATTCAGATAATATAAATATATACAAAATCAAGATCTGGGGTGGGGTCCTTGTTTCCTCTTGATGTTTTTGGGGTTTCGAATTAAGTTGAACGATTTAGATTTAGCATGAATTATAAAAATAAACCAACTTCATTCAAAAACTGCTGTCCCATGTTTCCATGTTACTATACAGTTGTAGTGTAGGGGCGGGGCTTTGTTTTAGCCACGCCCTTGTATTTTAGAAGAAGTGAGGCTGCATACCTGTCGCTCAAGGCCTCATGGTGAGCAGTTGGATCCCGTTGTTCTGAAGTAAACGTGTCACAAAGTCTGAAAATCCATCCACGAAACACAAATTTTAACATTGTAAAATGTATAAAATCTTGAAAAATGTAAAAAAATGAAAAATTGGCCTATAGACCAGTTTGTTTCCTAATATGAATGATATCATCTTTTAGGATGTTTTAAAAAAAAAGACCTACTGGGCATCACGAAAATGGAATTTCATCCAACCCTAATAAGAAGTAAACGTGTGCTTATGATGATCACCAGTGAGCAAGTTTGTAAATTATAACTGTGCTAAACCGGTTATGAGAACGGCAACAGCAGCAGCATCCTCCACCTTCAAAGCAGATAGTGGTATTCAGTTGTGCTATAACCAAAACAAAAGCACAAACGCCAGTAATTTCAGCCGTTTATGCATGTCTATATGCATGTTTATGCTCATTTACTTTATGTTTTAATGTTATGTCCATAACAGGCTCCTAAAATAACACAGCTGTGATGTTATTAACCCTGCGGTCTGTTCTTTGTGCTTCCCCTCTTGCAGGATCAGTGCTGTTTATGGGCAGAGTGTTGAATCCAGCAGAACAGGTTCACTGAGAAGACCAGCAAACCCTTCCCACAACACTGTCCAGCATGCGGCCTGACCACATCAGACCATTCACTCGAACACCCATCCCACACAAGTTTCTAAAATATGAATCCTTAAAAAATGATTATAATGTCTATGCACACATCTCTACACAAACTCAAGGGGGGGGGGGGTTTGGGGTCAGAGGTTATTTTTTTGGGACCAGTCAAAGGGTCCGCTGACACTTTCAGGAAGAGGGACAATGCATTTGTACATATCTGTAAATAAACTTTTAATACAGCTATTTTTTGCACACAAGCGTCTGCAGTCATTTTTTCCCCCCCTCTTTAAAAAGAACTCAATTAGGAGGGGTGTCCACATACTTTTGGCCAGAGAAGAAATCAAAGCTTTCTTTTACGCTGCTCGTCTCCTCATGTTAATATGTTAACTTAATATTTAACAGCTTTCACTGACCGACTCCTAAATAGCAGGCAAAAGACTTTCCACAAGAAGTTCTCGCATAAAGTCTTGTATACATTACTGAAAGGAAAGAAACTGGCAGGAACCACAATCACGGTCTCACGAACGCATTTTGGCATTCGCACATTTCAAAACTGGACATAAAACAGCTTATCATGCAAAGTTAATGCTCCAATTATTCGTAACCAGATGCATCTAAAAACTTTCATTTTTAAAACGAAGATTTGGGTCAGGTCTAGCTAAAATAAAAATAAAACCAACCAGCATTCTTTACAGCAAAAATGTTTATTTGAATGGCTATTCACAGTGTAAAATAGAAACTTTATTCATTCAAATACTTACAAAAAAAGGCTTTTGCAAGAAACATCCTTTAAATAATACTTTCAATTTGATTATTTACATTTGTACAATGTACTCAAAATATCGTTTTAAAGAGCCTCAAAACGTACAGATAGTAGTATATGGCAAACATTTGGTCCCTGTGGTGGGTCGAGAGGAGAGAGAGATTGGTGAGGACGTGAGAAGCACAAGCATCGGTGAGGACGAGCAAGGATTTAAAGACGGCAGGTATGAAAGGTAGACTCAGATTAAGCCTTAATGTAGACTAAACAGCATTGTCCTTACAACACAGGCCAAGATCAGGTCTAATCCACGTCTGAGAAATCTTGCTAGGGAGTCCTGTCCTTGGGCAGAACGCCTTGCCTCGAAGTCGCTACAGTATGATGCTCACTAAAGAATGAATGGGTGTTAAAATGGTAGCAAACCTGACTGAAGTCTTGTCCTTTGACAATCCAATCAAGTCTATTACATTTTATCCAGTGTCCTGCAGGAAAAACACCTTTCCTTGTCCAGTCTGTTTTTAGAGGAATCTTGTCCCAGAGCAGGGCCATGGGCCTCAAATTCACCGTACCGTACAGATCAGCGCTGTGTCACACGTTAATTATTTATTTAAGGCAAGATGAGGGACTTGAATGGCTGGGAGTTTGATGTAGTGCATCCAATTCATCAGCTCATCACTGAGACCTTCCGGTGCAACAGGGAAGATACTGTACCGAATTATGGTCCTTCAGAAATTGTGGTACCTTTAAGCCCAGAGAACATCAAAGTCCCCAAACAACACCAACAATTAACAACTAATTGCTGGGCTGGTGGGCTGGACCTCCGTGTGTGATCTGTCTCTAGAGAGTTCTCCCTCATTCACACCATTCAAGAACGTTCTCCCCTAGGTCACACCGTTAGAATGCATTTGCCTCCCGATCATGGTCGTCTAGAACATTCTCCCCACATTCATGCTTCATTCATTCTTGCTCTCCCCTTTATATAAATTTAACACTTCTTCTGGAACCCGTACAGTGTGCAAGAGCAGTGTGGATGAGGGAGAACTTTCTAGAAAAGGACGAACTAAGGAGCACCTTGCACAACATTCTCCTTCACAGTTCCGGCTTTCCGATTCACTGTATTCTGTAACGATCTCCCCCACTAACACTGTTCTAGAACCCTTCAAGTGTGCAAGAGCAGCGTGAACGTGGCAGATCTTTCTACAACACTGTGGATAAAGGAGCCGCGTTCATACTGCTCTGGAACATTCTCCTTCATTCGCACTGTTCTAGAAGGTTCTCCCTCATTTGCACTGTTCTCAAACAACCTCCCGTTCAAGAACATTCATCCCTCAATCACACGGTTCTAGAATGTTCTCCATTTACACAGGTTAGCTTGTCAGTTTACATTCCGTAAACATTTGAATGTTGTGTCGGAGGATTTCAGTTCAGTGTTAACTCGCAAAATTCATTTGAGCGAAATCAATTGTTAGAAATTAATAAGAGGTAAAAATATTGGAATTTGCTACTGCGCTCAGTTTTTGAAGTGCATAACACTGACCTCCCTAAACCAAGCATGTCATCACTCGCTAGATCAATACAGACTTCTGCCCAACTCTAACGAATGACTAACTGTCCACTATGACAGACAAATTTAGCCTTTAAACTCGTCCATCCAGACTACAGCGGAGACCGGGAATAGGCAGTGACTGTTTAGAGTCTGATTTCAGATGCAAAAAGGACAAGACTTCCTCTTGGTGGCAAATACTGAGCGAAATGTCATTGGTTGGTAGCGGATTATTGTTAAGCAAAGGCTGGAGAAAATCTCTCTTTGGCATAGAAGAAAGAAAACAGCAGGGTGAGGAGGACAACAGGGATTAAGATGGACAAAAAAGGACAGATGAGAGTTATAAGGTTTAAAAAAAAGGAGTAAGAGAACCCAGGAATAATATTCCACTTTGCCCTTGCCCTGAGGTTGACTAATGCAGTGCGTTAACTCCCGTTTCCTCTATCCACGCATTCCGTTTCAGTACGGAGGCAGCACACTCACATCCACGTTTCCACATACTTGGAGCATGTTCAACTGCCTCGCATCCAGAGCAGGAAGGTCAGAAGCCATCCAGATGGTTCATACTGTTTGCTCGTAAGTGGATCTCTTCTAGAAAGTTCTCCAGTTGTTCGATCAAAACTCTCTTTTTAAACCTGCAAATGATGCAAACAGTTCAGAGGTGAGACGACAGCCTTCAACCATTCCAACCACCTACCAGACACTAAACTGGAGTTGCGATGCAATTGTAATAAATTTGATATAAAAATGCACATTTAACTATCAAAATCATTCATTTGAACCTCTTAAGTACAACTGTTGCAATGACCGTGATGTGTGGTGACAAAACTTCAACCAGCTCTGTTTTCTAACAGTTAAACAGTTAAGCAGTGAGAAAAAACACAACCAAGCTGTGCAGACAATGTCCTGATAACCCAAACACTCAAATTCTGTGGGGCATTTTCAGGTTTCTGGAGAGTTGGAAGAGAAAACTCAAGAATCTTATTGTTAACAAGCTGTATATCTGCAAAGGGCCCCTTGTGGCTTAACATTAACCAAGAAATCTGGTGTCATGTAGCTTACTAGTGTTTGAATCTTGAAAATAATCTCTAAAACATACTCCCAACATACTCAAACACTGAGATCAAGAATACAGGAACATTTTTAGTTTAATTTCAAAGCCCAGTTGACATTCTTACTCTACACCCAGTCATAATGCATCACATTGTTCCTTGTGATCAGGTTCTACACAAGGCTGTGAAACCCTAAACATCTGGCCCAGCTGTGCAAATCTTGTGGAGCAATGGGCCAGCAAGCCCGAGAGCTTCACAACACCATGAAGAATGAATTTCGATTCACAATAAATTCTCAAGTCAGCTGTAAGGAAATCAAACATTGGACAGAAAGTTGTAAAAACAGTTAAGCTGCAAACTGCAACAGGTCCTGGAGCTAGACTATTAGATCAGGCAAAGAAGGTAAAAATATTACATTATACAACAGTTGGTTCCAGCCACGCAAGCTGACTGGCTGAAAGTGGGTTTTCCCCCCAAACACCATCACTCCACTTTGAGGCCGTTGCTAAGCAACGACTCCGACAGCTGTAGGAGACGCTCAAGCCACTTGAACGTTGCTCAAATGTTATTTCATGATAACACCCTCCCTCTCGGGTTCTACTGTTTAATTACAATACTTCATCCCGGACATGCAACACTGATCAAATCACCCTGAATTACTTTGTTTAGTTTCTTCTAAAAAAAAAAATGGAGGAACTGCCCTTTAAATAAGAACCATCAAGTAAATGGCTCAGGGTGCCGTGTACCTGGCTGCCTCTTTGATGATGTTCTGTAAGAAGATAAGTCGTGTCTCTAGACTCCCCTGGATCTGCTTCAGGAGGTAGAAGATTTTCTCATAACCTGAGGGAGAAAGAGAGAAAAGACAGATGGAAATCCAGGTCTAATTCCAGTCAGCCTGGTCTCACTCAGTTTTAGAAATCTATATTTTTGTAGGATCCTCCGTCCATAATCACAGCTCTACAAACGGACAGCAAGGTGGCAGATGCAGAACCAAACAATGTGCTTTTTGGATGCATCAACCCCCTTGAATTTTATGGAGGAGCTGAATAAATAAATAAATAAATCAAACCATTCTTACCGTAACAGTAATAACATTTCAGGGTTTCAACAACATTTCAAAATTTCCTTGGACTCAGACATATTTCAAATTTATTTTTCATAAGAAACATATTGCTAAAAATGACAAAACTTCATGTCTAAACAGGCCAAAAGCCAAAGTTCTGATAATGTGTCATGTAATTAGCGAAGTTGCGGTTAAAAGGAAAAGTGTCAAACACAAGGCAGGATTTATCTTAATACAATGATACTCCTGTAAGCAGGAGCTCATCCAGTACCAAGCCATTCTCTACCAGTACCAAGCCAACACCAAGTAAACAGGGTTTTACATCTAGCCGTCACTGGCCATAGGTCGTTTAATGTGCTGGCATTCCTCTGAATAATCTGCTGCAAAATGTATTACATGTACTTAACAAGTGAGAAACAAACTGAAAAGTGACTGCACTTGTTTTCTTGAGGAGTTCAATAATATTAAATAAAACCCTTAAAAATAATCTGTTCTATATAATATCAATGAGGATTTGTTAAGCATTAGACTCTGCAATAGCAACACTGCCAAAGCGTGCAGTTTGTAAAAAAGCAGAACAAATAAATACCTGTTTAATCGTGTACATAGCTCACAGCAAGAACACTCAAACCTTGCGGAAGGGTGGGAAAAAGTTTAGTTGATTACTGATACATGGAGGACAAACTGTAGATTATATTATTTTAAACATGAGTCAAGCCTATTGGTGCACTACCATGACGCCAAAGTTTGGTGTTGTGAAAGAGCCACAACAGCCATGTTTACATGCAGCCTAATAATCCGTTAATAATCCAACTAGTAGCTCAATCAGAATAGAATACGTCCATGTAAACACCTCAATTGAAATAGTCTAGTCCGATCGAGGCCACTCGGAATACCATTTCTATCCGACTGAACGGGGTGGGTAATCCTGTAAAAATATGTTAAACAGAGGAAGAACACCAGAGTAAACGTTTTCCTGAGTCTGACGTCATTTTAAAGCAGTTAAAAACACAATCACTGCTCACTGCTGCTCATCTCACTCTGACTGGACTCTCGTTGTCATGGTAACATCTACAGCTAAGTGGTACTTTACGTATGTGCGTCATTGTGGCTCGGATTACTTGTAGTGAGTAAGTAAATTTTCCATCAGATTGAGTAGAGTGAGCAGATAACCACCTCAGTCTTCATCTATAATTAGAAGGTGTTTAATTGGATTGGGGAAAAAATCTTTGCACGTAAAGACGGACACTGTGGCTCATATCATTAAATTGTAAATCGAGTGATTCCCACCCTTAACCAACGCAGTGATGAAAGCACTTACGCCTGCCTGGTTTCCTGATCTCCTTGGTGATGAGAACGCGGAGCTCCGTGTTCAGCTCCTGGCCTTCCTCTTTTCTCATCTTCTTCAGCTGGTTAGGGGACGGGTAGCGCGGGGCGACTTGCTCGTCTTCCTCTCCTCCCACTGATGGCTCCTCTTCGTTGGACTGTCCATTCTCCCGCGTGGGCTCCTGCGGCTGCTCCTCTTCATCCACGTCCAAGTGGTTTTTTGGCAGGTGAGGGGACGATGCTGCCGACTCTGGTCCAGGAGAGGGTTCTGTGTCTGGGGTGCGGTCTGCCTCAAGATGGCCAACATGGTTCTCTACTGAGGAGAGGTTATCTGGAACTAGACATGGTTCTACACATGAGACACATGCAGGGTCATGTCCTACATAAACAGGTTGATGTGCGTGTTCCTCATGCTGGTCATGTTTGCATACTCTGGCCAATGTTTGTTTTTTTTTTCTCATAAAAATTCCACTTTTACAAAAAAGAAGAACCTACACAGTTATTTTAAAAATAAAATACAGAACATAGAACTTAATTGGACCCTTTTTACAAACTGTGCTTGCGTTTGCCTACCAAGTTCTAACAGTGCACACTGTTTATATACCACAAAATAAAACCTCACCAATGTGGCTTAACATAATGTCGCTTTTTCATGGCACAATGTTCAACGCTTACTCAACGCTGAACTAATGCATCAAAAACTTGAGGCAGACTACCATAAAACATCCACTGATCCAAGATTACAGGCTATTAAACACAACACCATTTAATGGAAAAAAAAGCCTTTAGTCCACTAGACAAAATTTAGTGTGGACCACGGCTCCACAAACTAACACATCCACCAGATAAGGAGGTATGAGTGTTTCCCTACAGAACATGGTATGTTCTCCTCAGAGGGAACGTGCTCACCTCTAGGCGGCGTTTTATTCGGTGGCGTGTATGCTCGTCCAGGACGCAGAAGCGGGGACATGCATCTCCTGCGTTTGGGGGCTCCTCCTCCAGCTGGAGAACTGGGCTCACCAGGGCGCTTCCCTTTCCCCTGAGTGCCCGTCACAAACTCGTCTGCCTCGTCAACCATCATTGCCTGAGAAAGAGAAGAGTGCAAGACTAAAATCTTAAACAAACCTAATCCCATATGACAGTGCATACAAGGGCGCCTGCAACATAAAACTTCAGTAAGTCACCAACATCAAATCTGCAGTGGCACGAAAATCCAAAAACAGACTTTTGAAATCAGAGCCGGCAGCATGTCTTGTGCTCCAAGATCAAACATGAAGTCTTAAGCTATGAGTGTGTTTCCAAAACCTGATCCTGGAGCACACCTGTACTGCAGGACAGGACTCCAGGACAAGTGTTGGGGACTACTGGCACAGCCAAGCACAGGCAAAAGTAGTCTCTGCCGTTGAATAATAATAGCTGCGTTCCATCAGACTGAACTTTTCACATTTCATGTGTAAAAGGAGCAAAACTGCCAAAAGCAGCTCAAAAAAAAAAAAACTCAAACTGGACTACAGGCAGTTATCTCCTGCGTGGGAGCACTCCATGACAGCTTCTGACTGAAGCAAAGCTCGATCTGTGAAGAGCAAAGAATGTCTTATTTGCACTTGAAGACGTTCCGTCTGCCTGCTTTGTGCTTCGTCTCGTGCAGAGCTGCCTCTAAAATCAGCTTATACGGAGTTAAGATATCTGAGCTGGGAGCGAGGGCACGTCGCTTCAGCTCCTGAAATTTAACAGTATAAATCTAACATCCTACAGTTTACAGTTCAGTGCGCAACAACCCTTACTTATTTTTTGGCGTGAATCAGTTTCGGCCAATAACTTTCAATGCGGTGAATCGCTACTAATCACTGGCAGCAACAAGCACTTCATGTAAATCTCAATATAAAACAAACACACAGTTTGGCAAAAATCTGCTTGACATCCTAAATGTAAAAACATGTTACTACTTAAAAATGAACTTGTGGTCAGAGGTAGTGTGGCATGTACACAAGATGTACCTTCTTATCCAGTTTGAAGGGGTTGCCGAAGGTGTGCAGCCGTTTTGGCTGATCTGGATCTGCTTCCCGCAAGGGGGCGGGGCACTGTTTTAGGAAGTCCTGATAGTTCCCCATCTGCGCTATAGGCACACTGTGCAGCTGATCTAGACCAAACAGTCAAAATAAAGAAGCTCATAAAGGGGAAAATTCCATTTTAAGACCCAGTTTAAATGTCAACCCATCATTTCTTCTGATTTTAGGAATGAGTCTCAGTGCAGTAGCTTTATACAGCGTGCTGGAGGTTGCCAGGATGGTAACAGTATGAGCAAAAAACAGATTAAATCACTACGCTTTAGAAGATTTACACTTAGGAAAATTATAGGCACTCATAAGGCACTCATAAGGCACTCATAAGGCACTCATAAGGCGGTCTATGAAGCATTTGCAAAGAATGGTCATTTGTAAATGCTTAATTTTTATTTATTCATTTTTTAGACAGACAAATAACCTCCACTAAGAATCATTCTATTGACAAAACTGCTTTACCCAGCAACCAATCAGCACTCACTAGCCAGAAAGCCATTATCCTACTGCAGAAAACATTTGCATCAGTTTTCACTGATACTGTAAGTAACATTCTTATACTTCCTCAAAATTAAGAAGTTCCTGCATGCATAATGCATTTTTAGCCGTTTAGATCCATCCACACTCGTGCAAGTGTCCTCTAGTGGTCCTGCTGTCATGTTTTGTGTCTAAGATATGTGAACAGGAAGAGACCAGCTGGCTGCGATCCACAGTTCTGAAACGTTACCTTGATCCTGGCCCCTGAGGACGCACACACCGGCATTTACAAGGTTCCGCCTCATGCGGCTCAGTTGGTCTAACAGGTGCTCTCTTGGTATATCATATGGGTTTCGCAATCCCTGCGGCTTCAGGGCCTGCAAGCAGAGACAAACACGCTGAGAAAATTAAGCCATCGGAACAAAGCACGCAAGCTCAAAGGTACAGTAATTATAAATAACAATATGCACAATTCATGTAGCACAAAACTGAGATATTAGACTGCAGAAATTAGAGAAAATTGTTTAAGCCTACAAGGAAAAAAATATATATTGCCTGACCACAGTAACTTTACAGGACAACGCAAAAATAAGATTTTATGTTGTTTTGGGGCATTCCCATTGGTCCACTCGAGAAAACTTCACACAAAAATAATGTAAATGTAATTTTTTTTTTTTAATTGGATTTTTCTGCACTTTTTTTTTCTTGCTATGTGAAGCGACCTTGGGTTTGTGAAAGGCGCTATATAAATGTAATTTATTATTATTATTATTACATCCACTAAATGTGTTGCACTTAAACGTCTCTGGAAAAACTCGCTCCACTTTGTTAGTCTCCCAACTGTGTTTGTGCAGTCATTCTCTCTCAAAATCTCAGGTTTACACTTTGTCTCCTTTCATAAACGCTCAAATAACAGCTAGTTATGTCTAAATCTGACTGCGCTTCAAACACCGAAAATAACTTAAGACTGCTGACAGTGTGACGGCATAGTTGTGTTCAGTTTATGTGTGGCTGACCTTGTTGAGAACAGCAAGCTGGAACCCTGAGAACTCTTTAGGGTTAGACTCGAGCGGCAGAGCTGGCCCGTCCCCAGTGATGCTCTGCAGCAGTTGCGCAAAATCTTTCCTATGAGCCAATGAGAACGCAGAGCCTCTGGATCGGAGTTTACTCCCACCTTCCGGTCCTGGCTTCTTCCCGACCAACGCGCACACTCGATCCGCTTCCACCTTCGCCTGTAAAGCACATGCAAGAACCGGTATTATGGTGTGAAACGCAATCCCATCATTTCAGATTTTAATAAATAAGATAACCATGTAGTGTGTGTGTGTGTGTGTGTATATATATATATATATATATATATATATATATATATATATATATATATATATATATATATATATATATATGCACGTTTTTGTAAAGATTCAACTAAGGATATTATATAAAATATAATATAATATAATATAATATAATATAATATAATATATCTCCCCTCGATTTATAGGGGATAACATTTGAAGCTGTTTAAACGGCAGACTGGTAGTACATCGATGTGTAGATCACAGGGAAACATTTGGCTACAGGTTTTTCCAATTCTGTAATAACACATTTATTTGTACTGTTTAACACATAAAACACCAAAACTTCCATTTCTTAATATTTAAAGCTTATTATGAAAGCTAACTGAAGCATGTTTTGTACAGCCTTGTGTACCTGTTGGCTGAGCTTCTTGAGGTAGGACACCACGCTGTAGCTCAATCCGTACTCCATATTCTCCGCCAGCAGGTTTGGAGCCCCCATCATTCGCAGTGCCTTCCTCAACGGCTGAAACCACCCACAGACGATTTATGCGCAAAGTCTTTAAATCTCATCATATTTTAAAGCCGTTTTCAAAAACTGCTACGTGAATAAAACGTACTATTAATATGTCCACGGGCTGAGATGTTCATGTTTGTGTCCTTAAAGCACTCACCGTGATGAAGTATGGGGGCATGGTCTTCAGGTAGGTCTCGAAGGACTGGCGCCATTTCACTGTGGGCTTGAATTTGTGCACTCTAATCAAGTCATCTAGTAGCATACGGTCAGAAATGCAACGTCATAAATTACTGAGCTGATACACTCATTAAAGGAAAATGAATAAGCAAGATGAGGGGTGCATAATATCGAAGGTTGGTATATAAACTGCTGAATTATCACTGACAAGTACTGAAATCACAAATAAGCAATACAAGCCAATTTTTGCTCATGCACACAAGCACTGACCCCATTAATTCACCTCATATCAGGGATAGTGGCTAATTCTGATATTGGGGTGCTGGTAAGACTTGAATGGACATTTGATGGACTGCAAGTAGAAGGGAAGTGCGGCTTCAGATCATTTTAATATATAGATATTTCTTATACATAATACATGAACAGGGCAAGTGGTGCACTGGTGTCAGAATGTTTATAATTTTTTTTTTAAAAATCAGTATCAAGAAGTTTAGCAGTACATTTGACCATTCAAAAATAGCCAATGGAAACCTCAAACATCGCGGGTCAAACTCGTGGTGCATTAATGATCTCTATATTAAAATACTGGCACCTGGAACAGTTACGGTGGCATTTGAGCACCTGTGCACATCTCTACTTCATTAAGGCATCACTGTGAAGACCTAAAATTGAGTAAAACTGTTTACAGGTATCAAAATCGGTCCCAAAATGTAATCGTTACCGTCTCAGAAAGTCCACACGCATCCCTACAGAGGAGCTTGGATATGGAGCACTAATAATCTACCTATATAACCATATCAGAATGTAGGCTCACAAGAAAGAGACTCACCAAGGAGGGGCAGCACTACAGGGTAGTTGTAGGGCATAACAAACAGGTTGACGCAGTTGAGAGCAGTGCTTGCCTTCAAGTAGCCGAAGGGCTGCCCGAGGTCGCCGTATTTAGCACTGTTACTCACGAACACCTGATGGGTACAATAAGAAGCAGTAAACACCACTTAGTTACGCATGCCAATCACATACATACGAATTCAACCTGCAAGTAACTCGTAAGAAAACGGCAAATAAACGGGAAAAAAAAAGGAAAACTATTTTACAAAAGGTATGGATGGAAAATAAGCAGAAGTCGCACTAGAGTTGGCCCTTACCAATTCCCGTCCACTCTTACTTTACTTTTGGCACCGATGTTGGAGATCATGCGCCAGCCCCTAAAATTATGCTTTCTAGCTTAAGATCTATATCATAGAAATGCAAGGCTTTTCTTCACGCTGCTCTGAGAAGGTACAAGTACTGTTCTAGGGCCACACAGTCTCAGAGAAAGGTGTGCTTTTGGCTGCATAGTCATTGATTAAATTATACCAATAATACAGGGCGATTCAAAAAGATTCATCTGATTTGAAAATGATTTACTTCCAAAATCATTGTAAATCATTACAGAGCAGTAAATTGTAAATAGTTTACGTGAGCATAAAGTTTAAGTGCTCAGTATGAACCTCCTCCAGCTGAACATCCACGCCGTAGTCAAATTCATCCCATACTGGATTGAGCGCGTCGGGTGTCGCTGCACTCACGGCTCTTTCAATGCGATTTCAGAGATTATCCAGTGTTGCCAACAGTGGTGGCACATAAACAGAATCCTTAACGTACCCCCACAAAAAGAGTCACACAGCGCGAGATCTGGTGATGCTGGTGAGCTTTCTTGGAGCTGTTGGTAACGACGATGAACGCTCTGACCTGCTGGAGGTTCACTGCCATACTGACAGCCAGAAACTCTATGACCCCTTTAACTGGCATGTTATTGGTTCCTAGGCACCTCACGGTTGTAAAATTATGGCACTTTGAAATCTGATTAATCTTTTTGAATCACTTTGTAGTATAAAAAGTATAAATAGTAATGGACAAGTCACCAGCCTTAAACTTTCAAGATGTCAGTTTGGATTCAAATTTAATTAAAAGATTAAAATTTTTAGTTTAATTATGCTTTTCAATCAGACATGTGTAATCAATCTAGTGTTATAATGAAGCATTACAGGAAAAAACAAGTGCAATATTCAGGCAAGCACCTGAACATTACATGTGGTCATGCTGTGTTTGGTGAGGGATTGAAACTTGATTATTCTGATAAATTTAGTGCAGCCTAATTTCCATCCTTTTCACTCTGTCCTTGAGTAACTGTGGTGTTTTAAGAGTTCTTACCGTGACATTGTAGGTAATTGAGTAGATACAGCAAAGCACAAATTTCAGCCGAAACATTTCAATCACAAGGTTCCAACAAGAACAGGTCTCTCACAATTACACAATTAATTACACTGACTACGATTATTTTCCAGTTCTTAGCTTTTTTTTTAAGGCCTGAAAGAGAAAACGGAACGGAAGATTTATTATAGGAAAAGGGACAGTTCAGTACGCCATACCTGCCAGCAGGTGTGTGGAGACTTCCTCTCCAGTATGTATTGCGTGAGGGGCGATGGCTCCAGCTCATATTTGTCAAACGGAACCTTATCCACCACCATAGGTTCTGAGTCCACACAAGAGAACCGCACCTGAGGATGGGCCATACGCGGAGGCTGCACCAGGACACGACATACAGAACAAATGGGAACATGAACTATATTCCACATCACAAAGCTTTACTTGAAAATATACATATTTATTTTAAAATTTCTTCATTTAGGAAATTTCAGAACATTCCCAAACGTTCTTAAGGAATAATTTCTTCTCAAAAACCACTTTCAGTTTCAAAAAGATTGTCATTCACTCGTGTTTTCTTAGGTACACGAGCACACGCACGCACACACACACGAGCACGCACGCACACACACACGAGCACGCACGCACACACACGAGCACGCACGCACGCACACACACGAGCA
>NC_051216.1:45839298-45919298 GCF_015220715.1 Pygocentrus nattereri
GCGAGCACACACACGAGCACGCACACACACGAGCACGCACACACACACACGAGCACGCGCGCACACACACGAGCACGCGCGCACACACACGAGCACGCGCGCACACACACGAGCACGCACACACACACACGAGCACGCACACACACACACACACACACGAGCACACACACACACACACGAGCACACACACACACACACACGAGCACGCACACACACACACACGAGCACGCACACACGAGCACGCACACACACACACACACACACGAGCACGCACACACACACACACACACGAGCACGCACGCACACACACGAGCACGCACGCACACGCACGAGCACGCACACACACGAGCACGCACACACACACGAGCACGCACACACACACGAGCACGCACACACACACACGCACGAGCACGCGCACACACACACGAGCACGCACGCACACACACGAGCACGCACACACGCACGAGCACGCACACACACGAGCACGCACACACACGAGCACGCACACACGCACGAGCACGCACACACGCACGAGCACGCACACACACACACGCACGAGCACGCGCACACACACACGCACGAGCACGCACACGCACACACACACACACACACGAGCACGCACACACACACACACACGAGCACGCACACACACACACACGAGCACGCACACGCGCACGCACACACACGAGCACGCACACACACGAGCACGCACACACACGAGCACGCACACACAAGCACGCACACACAAGCACGCACACACAAGCACGCACACACACACACACACGAGCACGCACACACGAGCACACACACGAGCACGCACACGAGCACGCACACGCGAGCACACACACGAGCACGCACACGCGAGCACACACACGAGCACGCACACGCGAGCACACGCGAGCACGCACACGCGAGCACACACACGAGCACGCGCACACACACACACACACACGAGCACGCGCACACACACACACACACACGAGCACGCGCACACACACACGAGCACGCACACACACACGAGCACGCACACACACACGAGCACGCACACACACACACACGAGCACGCACACACACACACACACACACGAGCACAAAGGTGAGAACAGTTCTGCGCTTTAACACAACATGAATCTAATGTACTTTTTTCGACACCTCTCTCAAACACGCACAAGAAAAGGTGAATGAGGCCCATTGATCTTCAGGGATGTACCAATCTTTCTTTTTCGTCCCAATCACAATTGAAGGCCCTTAGATGAAGCCGTTTACGTTGTAAATGTCAATACCAAGTCCAATATGACGCGTACTGTCGTAGATAACACAGCGGTGCAGTACACGTTAAGTAAAATTAGTAAAACCAATGAAATTTAGCTGAGATAGGCTAGTCTGCCAATAACTAAGCGGTCATTTCAATACGTGCTTAGTGAGACTGATATTTTGGGGTTTTTTGGGACCATATTTATGAATTTACCATTTTATGGGGTCACTTTAGTTCAACCTTGTTTAAAACCAGTTTAAGTCACTTCTAAGAGTGCTGTAAACAGATCATAGCGGGTTAAAATAGCCTTAATAACGGAAGGACATTGCATCAGGTTCTATCAGTCAGTACAGTCAACAGTGATGCGTTAAAATCAGAAGAGGACATCCCTGCCCATCTGACTCAAGAACATCCTCCACCCTGAACTGGTGGGTTAAGGTGAACGCAGGTGAGTGTGTGATGGTGAAAGACTCACCAGAGTAGGAGAGTTCTGGTCAGGCCAGAAGGACTCCGGAATGGGCCAGTGGCCAACGGGGACGCCCGTTTTAGGGTTTGGTCGGACATAGATTAGCTTATGACAGCTGTGCCATGGCTGAGGTCCACACTTCACCTCCACTGGACCATCTGAAGGAGGAAATTATTTTAAAACAACCATTTTTTCCATCACTCAGCTATTGGACCATAACCCTTAGTATCCACAGTATCTCCCCACTACAGAGAAGAGGTACCAACACTCCACTATTGGGTACTGAGGCATTAACCAGTTTCCTTATGTACAGCAGGGGTGTAACAGTACACAGAAGTCACGGTTCGCTCCACAACAAAGTCAGGATCTCACAGCTCATTACAGTTTGATCTACCTAGTGTCACACAGCCCCCCAAGGTAGCTGCTACAGCCTGTAGTGTGATTTGCACTTGATATGGAAATTCAATTCACGCTGACTAGTTTGTTTGGCGATCGTTCAACTTCAGTTGCGATTTTATAGTTAGGAACTGAGAAAACTAATTTATAAGGCTTTGCATTGAAACTCTTTATAGGCATGAAAACACTGCATGCTGTGGATCAGCCTCAAGACAAATGAGTAAATGAGACATCAATGAGATGCAAATGAGCTTGAGCTAAGCTTTGCATGGCATTTCACTAACTTACTAACAGCTTAAGGTTTCTGGGTGGAACTTGCACTTTGCTTCTGCGCTACATCCAGTCTTCGCACACAGGAAACCAACTGTGTATTCTCCGTCCCTGTGCATGTAATTAACCGTAACGCCTACACTGTGATGGTTCAGTACAAATACACTGTTACACCCCTAATGTACAGCACAGTGGAAAGCATTTGTCTAATAGTAAAATTAAAATATCAAATCTGCTTCACAAAAAAGCTCAAACTCAAATCTTCCCATTCGGCGCTTTAAGCAAACCTGGACTCAAAGCCTACTATGAACATTTTTATCACAAGGCTTATTACTTAATAAATAAGGCTTCTATTTGCTGTGAAAACACAATGACAAATAAATAAAATGTGCAAAACTAATTTTTTTCTCCACCAACATGCAGCCAGAATTCCACCCATTCTTCCAGGACACTGAACAGCAATAAAAATGTCCTAGAGAAACTGTCAGTATGTTCTATGAATTATTCGGTAACTAATCAAACTAACAGGCAAAGTTCTGCAATTATGAGTCAAGAATTGAAAAGTGGACCCACATACTGACCCTTAGGGTTTAAGGGGTTGGTCTAATTAGGCAATCCAAATAAAACAATGTTGCTTTAAAGGTAATCATCCATAGCGACTGTTGAAGGCACCAACAAACCCGTTTGTTCCTCACCCTCAGCTGGGTCTGGTCCAGTCTTCTCGAAGTTTATGACCACCCCACTCTGAATCTTCTGCACAAGAGACTCCAGACACTGGTTCAGCATCCGCTGGGAAAACACACTGTATGAGCGGCCTGATGCAGACAGACAGGGGGTAAAAATAAATAAATAAATAAACAAATAAACAAACAAATAAATAAACAAACAAATAGGGGGGGGGGGGGTAGAGGTTATTTAATCACATGGAAATAGTTGACCGCTTTATACACCTTTATCTACTCAGTAAAACTGGTCAAGCAGGATCACAACAAAAACTAAATTTTGAAGCTATTTTAAATACAAAAGGCAAATGCCATCATAAGGAAAATGTATTTTACTGTTTTACAGCACACAGTGATCACTCAGCAACACGTGCTGCCTAAAAAAAAAAAAAAAAAAAAAAAAAAAAAAACCCATTCGAACAGCTAAATTGTCTCGTCTGACCTGGAGCAAGCGAAAAAAATATGATTTAATAATTTATGTTTGACAAAACCGCTTAAATGTCTCCATCCACGTCTCTACTTATATGCATGTGTTCGTCTTACAGGAGACGCAATATCAGCCTTTTGTCTTCGTACTCGTGCAAAAGTGAGGCAAACAAAAATTTTGAATTTCTAGTTTAACAGAACATGACGATTACCTTACAGAGCCAATAATGATCAATAACAGGTCACATCAATTCATTATTATAATTAAAGATGCACTGAAATTAAAACTCCTGGCTGAATCTGAACCCAAAACACTGAAGGCCTGAAAACAAACAGAACAAAATAAACTAACAGGATTACAGTGCAGTAAAGCCACAAAATCCAATGTACTCCACAACAAAGAACAGCTGGAACATCCAAAGCAACAAGTTTGACTTTTCCACTCCACTTTAAATGGTGCTGCAGTTGCATCCTGGCACCTAAGCTGCTGCACCATTTAAGGTGGAAGCCGACTTCAGCCATGGTATTTTTTTAATCACACTTTGCACTTCGGCTGTGGTTTGAATTCACTTCATATCATGAACCGAGTGCAGATGGTATTGATATGCAGGCAGGGACTTTCCTTCCTGCTTCTGTTTTGATGTAATTTAGCGTGTCGTGTTTTCAGGTGGTATCAAACCTGCAGTGGAGAAGTTCTTGGGTGTTGCATCTCCACTTGATACTCCACATCAAACAGAGATCATAAAACTCCTGTTTAATGTTGCTTGTAGAAACAAATGACTTCACGCGGTCGACTCGGTCAGCTGCTGCTCAAACCGCCGGACTGCTATTTTACAAACAGCTATTTTAACTGTTTCTTCTTTTCGTTGCAATTAAATGGCTGGTAAAGTCTCAGACTTTGACACTTATCGTGTCAAAAAATTTGGCCATGTGTCCTTCAGCCATTATATTCTTTAAAATGAGTTCAATTTAATTTAAGTTTCATATCACTTCATGTAGACATTCTTAGGTGAATCATATTGGGAGCCATAAGCGAGGACTCTTATTGTGGACCTGTGAGGGGAATCGAACCCTGCTTTTCCATGTCTGGCAAGGGTGTTATCCCATTAAGCTCCATTTGTGTTTAAAAGGACAGACATTCCCAATTCATACTAACTACAGTATCGTAACAAATACTGGACTGAGATTTTTTTCCATTAATCTGCAATAACACTACATACAGACAATCAAATCAAATCAAATTTATTTGTAGCGCTTTTTACAACGGATGTTGTCACAAAGCAGCTTTACAGAATTTCGGAAAAGACGAAGTTTTAACAGGACTGTAAGAATGTACAGAAACCCCCCCGGTGGGCAAGCCAGGGGCAACAGTGGCAAGGAAAAACTCCCTCAGAACTGAGGAAGAAACCTTGGGAGGAACCAAGGCTCACCAGGGGGGACCCGTCCTCCTCTGGTCAAACTACCTACAAGTGATTATACTACTAAGATTAATAGCAGTAATGTTGGTATATTCCCTTGGTATATTGGTATATTCCCTTCCCTATTCCATTGGTATAATCCCTTTTCTTCTGTCACCCTAATGCCTCCGGAGCTGAGCTACAGGGCAGTGGTTGAGAGCTTCCCTCTGAAATAGGGAGCATCACTTCATTAACAGCTACTAGCGCCGCTCTGTAGGCGACCCTGCCCGTCTGCAGGGACAGCAGAGGAGG
This sequence comes from Pygocentrus nattereri, assembly GCF_015220715.1. Classification (NCBI taxonomy): domain Eukaryota; kingdom Metazoa; phylum Chordata; class Actinopteri; order Characiformes; family Serrasalmidae; genus Pygocentrus; species Pygocentrus nattereri. Next base: position 45,844,543 of record NC_051216.1, read on the forward strand.
GGAAAGTTCAGCTCCTCACTGCTGGGCTTTAGTTACATTTAGGGATCATACGCCTTCAAAGAGGGGGGCAATTATTTATTATCACCCCCCCTAATTCTTCAGTGATGTGAAGCTGAAGTCAGAGATTCTCCAGATTCTTGCTTGAATTTTCCCGTTCCACCTTAAATGGAGCAGCAGTTACATTCTGGCTCTTCAGGCGTCAGAACTGCTGGACTATTTAAGGTGGAACGGGAAAGCTAGCAAGCTGGCTACTGAGACATTAGCACACAATTATTGATTTTTTTTATGCTTGTTATGAAGAAAATGACCAAAACACATCAAAATGACATTAAACCAAGATAAAACGGTGGTCATCGTGATCTTTTAACAGAGAATTATATGGTCGCTTGCGCTCCATCTCACTGGTTTTCCTGGAGTCTCAGTTTGGAGTCTCTGAAAAACCCGTTTGGGGGGGGGGGGGGGACAGGTAGCCCCAACACTTCGCCCTACACCTCCCAACACGCTAAACAGAGGGCTAAGGGCCAAGCGGTAGGGGCGCGGGGTGAAATGGGATTGGGCCATATTCTACACACATACTGCACATCCCTATTACCAATTACAGAACTTTAGTTCATGTTCTCAGTCCAAACACTAACCTGATTATCCATATATTTGAATAACCACACCCCTCACTAGAACAGACTAGATAATTACGGAGCGTCTCTGACAACCGAAGAACAGGACGGCTCTTTTTTCCCGCCTTGTCGTCTCATCCTGTCACACACTGCAGCTTTTTTCCCTCTCCTTGTCAGTTCATTGTACTCAGATACAGACTGGCAGCGTATTGGCGAGCCCCATTGTGTGGAGTATGTGATCAGCAGTATTGTGCGGTACTAGGCAGCGCATTGACCCCTCACTCTTCTCCTTTGTTCGGTCTGTGCCTGTGCGTCCGTTACTCAGCTGTGTTAGTCAGCATACCTGAGCCCAGTACAATCTGCCCTCACCTCCACTCAGCAATTTTCTCCCATTCACTGATCCCTCACCATTTAAACGCCACTGAAACGCAGCCTAAAGCCTCAAGCTAGATTCAGAATTTCTACAACACTCAGCACTTCAACACACACAGGCTTAGTTAAAGACTTAAATTACACCACTTCGGTAGATTTCATCCTGGGGTGAGCGCTGGGTGCGAAACCACCATGTTCAGACATAATGTGTCACTTCCTGCCTAAACTCTTCAGTTTTACATACAGCAGATCTCCACCACCACACTGAAAGATCAAGTGCCCATCATTTTTGTGCATTTTCCCCACAGATTCACTGATATTTGTGCCAGAAACGGTCACAAAGCATTTTACACGACCTTTACCTGACCTCTCTGTCGATTAAACGGGCTGCTTTCCTTACTGTGCCTTTAAGACTGATATTTAAATTGCCCCTCTTCCTACTGGCTGCCCCATATTGTTCCTCATTCAAATACGAGTGCAAGCTCTTTGTATCGACTATGTAAACGAGCATGACTGCTGTAGGCTACAAGACTGACATGCATACACAGCGATCAGGCGTGTTATGAGAACCTCATTAAATGTATATACCATCACAAAAAACACCTTCTGCGGATTATGTGCCATATATGGAGTAAATGGAGGGTTTTCACCCTTAATGTTTACACACTACATCAACCTGATGTACCAAACAGCAAGCTTCCATAGTATACGGGTCATTTAATGCATACGTTAGACTAACACAGACCTGCTTAAGTGGTTTCTGACCCTGTAGGATACGGTCATCTATGGACATGGACAATCGTTAGGAAAGACAGCTCACCTCCTGTGACCTCACACATGGGCGTGACCGGGGATGCATCAGGCGGGACGCCGCCTAGTGGCTCCGGCTCTAGAGAGGCATGGCCTGGAATGCGTAGAACCAATGAGAAAAGGCGCTGGTCCCAGCGGAACGGCTCCTTTGTCAGCTCACTGCCTGGCAATGGTGTCGTCAAGGGCAAATGGAGCTGCACGTACACAAAGACAACACGCACAAATAAACAAAACCTGTAGAGCAAGCAGATAAACACAGGGTAATGGTGCTCGTCTCGGCATGCTGGGCTAAACCCAAGGCCGAGGCTTGCCACGTTATTTCATCACCATCATAAAAGCATGTGCCGTGACTCTTTTCCCCTTTTCTGAAAGCCATTTAACCAACAAAAACGGCGCAAAAACCACAGAAAGAGTTCAAATCCTTCTTTACTTCATCTACAGACTTGATGTTTACTGCTGTGGCTGATATCATAGCAGCAGCCAGATGAATCATGAAATTAAAGCTACACTACGTTTACTTTATATTTACTTCGATCTTCATCAAGTTAGGCACTCTCTGTAATTCTGATATATAAACGCATCTGTCGGGCCCAGTCTGGTGTTTATTCAGTTAACTTAAAGGTCTCAAAATGACCAGGTCTTCTTCCTGCGAATAGGACACTGACAGCAAACAGTGCTAAACCCCACTGAGCAGCACTTCACTTACTGATGACAAGAAAGTCCCCAAAATAAGCAAGAAGTCAAATCGGCTGCATTCCAGCCCTGAAAGAGCGTCACTAGGGAAGAGACCCGAGGTCTATAGGTTACAGCCGTCTGGCATAAATCAGCCGCAAAGGATTTTTAACTCGCTATGCATAAAGTTGTATCTGGGGGTGCCATTAAAACATTTTTATATTAGATTATTCAAGTGAATTGACTGATTAATAATGGATTCATCAGCTGTCACAGCAAAATGCTTGGAAATGTTCCAACGGACGAAGTAAAACTGTTCAGAGCTGAATTACCACAATGGAAAAACCATGTGGCGATTTGTTTACGCTGCCCTTAACTTTGAGCTACAGTGCATGACGCTAAAAATAACTGATAAACATGCATTTCACTAGATGAGCTCCGTATGAACAGGGTTCCAAGGCGAGAGGACGGCAGTGCTGACGTAAAAACAACATCTGCAAAAAGGGCACCACTTTAAAATAAGACTACCTTTATAAATAGTTTATAAACGGTTTAAATGAGTTTATTAATTCGATCATTAAGACCTTTAAAAAACATTAATAAGCACTTACAACACACAAATAATAAGGTCACAGTGGCCTGGTATTTGGTCAATAGTGAACAAATTCATTTATACTGTTAAACCTCAGATTTTGATGTCTGTTTACTTTGATTTAATGTTGACTAAAAAGTGAGCTGTAAGTAATGTATGTGTATATTGTGTGTGTGTGGTGTATATATTGTGTGCGTGTGTGTATATTGTGTGTATATATTGTGTGCGTGTGTATATTGTGTGTATATATTGTGTGCGTGTGTATATTGTGTGTATATATTGTGTGCGTGTGTATTGTGTGTATATATTTTTTGTGTGTGTGTGTGTGTGTATATTGTGTGTGGTGTGTATATTGTGTGTACATATTGTGTGCGTGTGTATATTGTGTGTATATATTGTGTGTGTGTGTGTGTATATGTATATATTGTGTGTGTGTGTATGTATATAGTGTGTGTGTGTGTGGTGTGTGTGTGTATTGTGTGTGGGGTGTGTGGGGTGTGTGTGTGTGTGTGTGTATTGTGTGTGTGTGTGTGTGTGTGTGTGTGGTCTACTGGGAGCAGTGCTGGTTGACCAGTCTCACAGCAGCAGGAAGGAAAACCCTGTGATGGCGCTCCTTCACACACTTGGGGTGAAGGAGCCGGTCACTGAAGGAACTGCCCAGTGCTGCCAGAGCCTCACGGAGGGGGTGGGAGTTGTGCTCCAGCTTGTTCAGCATCCTCCTTTCTCCCACCGCCTGCACTGGGTCTAGAGGAGCTCCCAGGACCGAGCCGGCCCTCCTGATCAGTTATAACTGCTTATTAATGACCAAGTGTTTACAAACTAACTATTAACCATGAACACTTATAAACCATTTATAAGGGTAGTATTTTTTAAAAGTGGTACGATGATGAAATGAGCTGTATTTTTACGCGAGTGACCCAGGCGATGTAACCAGACGAGCTGCCTAATGTTCTTTGAAACAGCTGCTAAATACGCCCGACAGCTCATAATATCGCAGTGACTAACGAGCTTCAGTGACGTTTGTTAGGGTAACGTTAGTTCGTTACTTTCAGTGTGAACACTTGCTGACCGTCCCGCTGCTTCAGAATGGATAACGGCACGTTTTCCTATTCCAGCGGTCGAAGGGAACGGTGTGCTTCCACAGGAAGCCAATAAACGCTGAATAACTTTCAACCCCAAGTGTATTTAAAATGAAACGACTCCAGGCGCGCTGCAAATAGTAACCACTCCACACAGCTAGCTCACATGCTCTTCACTGCATTTATTTCCCCAGAGCGAATGACGCCGCGCAGGCTAGCAAGCTGCCCGGAACAGAAGGAAACACTCAGACTGCACCAGGAGACAAGAATGCAGGTGGAGTTCAGCATGAAGCTGCTTAAAAACCTTCGGAGCATGATCTCTACACTGCGGACCTCACTCACTGATGAGGCTTGACCTCTTCAGCTCCTCGGGACCACCGGAGGCTCCAAACCGCACTCGGTCATCTTCTCCATAACGTTCATATTCCATAAGCTCCATTCAGAAGCTGGGCGTCGTGTGAGGCTGTAGCTCTTCTCTCCAGTCTAATAGACGGTGATGTCATTTTAAACCCTTATAATAAAAGAAGCTGAACTTTGTTTTTCTACTGAAAGTCGACCCGTTTTTCCCCAAATCTGGGCTCTAAACTATAAACAGACGGCGTCTCTTCAGTGATCTGCTCTGGAAACATCACTTTTAGAAAACAACACAAAGAGCGGCCGCGATTTTTGGCTCTCAGCAGTGAATAGTTTATAGTTTATAGACCTTATAGTGACATGTGGAGATCATAAAACATGTTCTGTTTACATGAGGGGAGCTTCTAAATAAATAAATAAATAAATAAATAAATGTGCATTTACTTCATGCAGTTATGGAATAATTTGGTCCTGTAAATTCAGTGGGACAAACCAAAATCCACCCTGGATAAAAGCAGCTGTTCCCATTTTTAAGGTGATTGTTGAACGCACACCGTTTCCTCTGTTCTCTTCCACCGCTCATCACTGCCAATCGTGATTAGTAGAAAAACAATTATAATTCTAAAGTAACACCTTCAGTTTCTTATTATAGATTTTTCCGAAAATCACATGATGGAACATCATAAAATTGAAAAGCCTTTAATGCTATGCTACCAGTGCTACACTCTTTGGTGGACAAAATTGATGGACGACGTGCTGCACACGATCCTCTTTGAAAAGGGTTCTGTGCAGCACTCAAAACGGTTCTGTAGTTAGTTTTACATCGTGAGGAATCCTTTTGGGCGCTATGCAGAACATTTTCAAAAAGGTTCCACAGAACCGTGCACAGCAAATTCTCTATAAATTCCTTCCGTAATGCAAAGGGCTCTTCGAGTGTTCATGGTTCTATACAGAACCACTTCCTTTACTAAAGCAGGCCTGCAGCACGTTCCGACTGGCTGCCAAAGCAACTGGACAGCTCAACACGCATGAAGGAGAATGCCAACTGCCTAGTGTGTTACGCCAGCCTACAGCCACCCACACTGACCAGCATCATGCTGGGTGATGGACGGAGAGGCAGGACCATCCTACTCACCCAGAGAAAGCCAGGTTTCTAGGACTCCTGGCTGCAGACTGGACAAACAGGCTCCACATACATTTATCAGGTTCACAGACAGAGGAGTACAGTTTAAGGAAGACACCTTAAGGTCTTATGAGCTTAAGTCAAAATCTGTACTTACAATCTAACAGAACAGAAAGTGGTGAGAAAAGCGAGGAGTGAAAAAAGTGAACAGGCAGCAGAAATTTAAACAAATAAAGAAAGAAAGAAAAGAAGCAACAGTAAGTAGGAAGGGAAGCAGCAGAGAGAAGTTTCTCTAGAACATTTCTGACCTCATCCTGCACCCCAGAAGTGCTGGTCAGCTTGCTGCCATCAGTAATTGCAACGATGATGGCAGGCTCCAAGAAGAATGGGTTTCTGCCCTGCAGAGAGAAAACATGCAGATTACATTCAACTATAACTGCAATTACAGCACGAATACAAGCACAGAAAATAACGTTCACAACTCCAAATATAGAATTTCGACGTCAACACGGACACAGAGGCCAGTCCCATTTACTTCTGCTCACCCGTAGCCCTTGTTTGAAATCTTGCCCCACAAAACGGGACAAATCCTCAAATTTAAAAATTCTTGTTTAAATTATCCCATTCCACCTTAAGCAGTTACATTCTGGCGCTTCAGGCATCAGAACTGCTAGACTACTTAAGGTGGTGATTATTTAATGATTTTTTTTTTATGAAGAAAACAACCATAATACACTAAAATGACATTAAACTAAAATTTATGGTAACCATTATATTATTTTAAAAATTTCCCATTTGTGGCGTTCTTTGGATTCTTGTCCATCTCTGAAATACCTGTTGGGAGGGCCATGCAGCCCTGACACTTAACCTAATTCTCAATAACAAAACACTGTTGCAACAAACACATAAAACACTTGTCACTGCCAATGTTTATTGGACTGATTCAACATTAGTGTTAAACTCTTCATTAACATCTCTGAATGACAAATATAATGTAGTGTAAATATGTTGCAAGGCTGTAATGTTTGCCAATTTTTACAAAAACAATTGAATGTGGGGATGCACCAAAATATCTGCCATAAAAAATGTTTGGACAAAACAGCCAGGAAACGGCTGGGAAAAAAAGCAAGGGGGGGGGGGGGGGGGGGGGGGGGGTTAAATAAAGCCTACATTAAAGTATTAGACACAAACTGTAACCTAAACATGGCACTGCCATATGACGCCCCCGCTGCCACAACTCAGTCTGTGCACTGCTAGATCTGCCCCAGCCAACTGTAAGCGCTATTACTGTGTAATGGAAGCATCTAGGAGCAACAGCAACTTCCCAGACACAATCCTAGGTCTTGTGAGAAGCTTTCCTTAATATGCACAGCTTTGGAATGGTCTGTCCAACAAGCTCTAGACATGATGGTTGGGTGTCCACATACTTTTGGCCACACAGCATGCGTATATTAATTAGTTTATTACAATGTACTAATGATATATAGGAGCCTTCTGCCAAACCGGCACTGCAAAAGCCAATATTTGTGATTACTAAGCGGTATATTGTGCAGCCTTAATGGACAAAATATCAAAATCACCATCACTTTAGCCATTCACTTTCATTTTAAACCATCTCCCAGACTTCCGTCCGCAAAGGAGCACAAACTTCACACCTGTAGAAGTTACTGGAGTTACTCTTTCACACCTGAATATATTTCAGGGTCTGCCTCCTTGTGGCGCTTGAGAAGGCAGAAAATTGCTTAGTGTTAAATATGAAGGATATATATGCATTTACAAGATCTCGCTCACACACACACACACACACACACACACACACACACATAACCATGGCAACCACAATCTCACATTTCCACCATTCCAGCTCATATTGGCCTATTTGTAAACTGGAGGGCTAATCTGCATACTGCTTCAACAGCTTTCATAGCCGAGTCAGATGGGGACCACTGAGAAAACATGACGTCTGTCCACAACAGCTACTGTGTTTACCTGCACTCAGCAGCCTGATCAACATCTCCGAGTGTTTCCACATCCACTCGGTTTGAAACACAGTCAGTGAAATTTAGTCAAGCTGTAGTTTCAGCAGAGATTTCGGCCCAATCCCGTTTCTTCTTCTTACTCCTACCCCTTGTTCTCGAGCGTCACCCTGACCCCTTTGAACTGAATTATAAGGGGCAGTGGTTGAGATGTTCCCTTTGAAATGAGACCCTCAAATAATAAAGCATCACCTCATTAACGGCTACTAGCGCCGCTCTGTAGGCCACCCTGCCCGTCTGCGGCGACAGCAGAGGAGGGGAAAGTTCAGCTCCTCACTGCTTTAGGACATCATATGTCTTTAAAGAGGGGGGCAGTTGTTTATCATCACCCACGCTACAGCAGTTGGTGGTATGACTGGTGTGGCATTGTGTAGAAAAGACCAATGTCTGTCCCACAGACTGCTGTTGGGGTGGGCCAATAGAACAATAAACACTTTTAGATTTTAAGTAAAATTTACTTCACTGTAAAATCAGGACTTTACTTTTAAGGTAATGAGTGTATGATTTTATATGAGTGCTTTTATCTGAAATCCATGTAGACAGGAGCCACGTAGGAGAACCCAGCGTGGGCGAGGGAGACATCACTGCCTTTAGCATGAAGCGAACATAAAGGAAATTCTCATAAACCCGCTAGAAGAAAGGGATTTTTAAAGAAACACAGACAAGCAATAAAAGTAAAGGTCTCAAGGTTAAGGACTGTTATAATTATTGTAGCAGCACATACATGATTATATGATAAACAGCATGTGCCGCGGTTTGTGTTGATAAAGGGATCTCAATTAACCTCAAACGCTATCACACACACACACACACACACACGCATACTGCTATTATTTATTTGTGTATTATTAAAAAGCAGTGAGAATACATCTCAATATTAAAAACCATTTAAAAATATTTGAGGCCACAATAAGCTAATGTAATAGTTTTTTTTTTTTTATCTAAATACCTGAACATGCCTAGTCTAGGTCCCAGGTAAAAGTGGCCCAAATCCGTCTTTTTTCTCACGTGACAGATTAGTCATTTGTGTGGCTGTGTGGCAAAAACCGCAGTGAATCTTCCGATTTGAGCCGCTTTCATATGTGGTACTGAAATCCGATCCGTATCTGCTCTGCAGCAATGCAACTCGGTCTGAACAGCCAGATCGGAATTCCTGCAACTTTTACATCCGTCCAACTCGACATTCGTCATAATCTTGCGCTGCCGAGACTCAAACGTTTAGGCTGATGTTTGTGACAAAAAACATAGGAGACTCTTCGCAGCCGCTCCGAGTTCGAAGAAGTTCCGAACGAAGCGGCCAAGCGCCTGCCAGAGGAACCCGAGAGGAACCCGAGAGGAACCCGAGAGAAATATAACCGCTCCGAAGTTCTGTTCTTCCGCGCATGCGGGTCGGTTTCGGAGCTGATCTGTTCAGAATGACGTCACATACAGATCACATTTAAAAGAGCGTAAACAGCCAAACAAAGAAAGCGGATTTGAGACACTTTAACCTGCTGTGTAAACGTTAAACGTAGCCCAAGTCAACGCTCGTTTACTTCACTATAACATTTGTACAACAATCCACATCAAATGAGGGAGGCTAACACCTCGCTCTTCTCTTCCAGCAGCATCTCAGCGCAGTACTGTCTGCGTTATCGGCCCGTTGCGTCATTCGACTCCTGAGACGCTTAAATCTCTCTTTCAGCACGAGCTGTGAATGATAACGGCACACGAGCAAAAATAGACAGCAACCCGACTTGTTAAAATTGGGTTGAAAAATGTAACTGATCGTGACGCGTGTAGATGCTCTTACTCGGTACAACATATCCAACATCGCTCTAATCACCTGGAGCAAGTAAAAGGTAGAGAAACTAATATAAAAACAACTAAGAGGCGTCAAACAGTAATTTATAGAGCCATAAAGGAGTGGAATTCCCTCTCGGTCTCAACGCTTAAAATTGAGGGTGAAAATGTTTGAAAAAGTGATAAAAAAATAGAATTTAACAGGTTTAGAGATCAGCTGAGTAGGTAGGTCCTCAGCAGCTGTAACAACACTATGGTGCATTGGGCAAAATGTAGATATTTAGCAGAATATAGTCACTTAATATTTTGTAAATATACACGATATTTTCTTCAGTGTGATTCTTCAGTTTTCACTTGTTTTGTGTTATGGTTACGCAGCCTATTCCGTATTTTTTCTCTTCTGTCTTTTTTTCTGTTTTTCTTCATTTTTTTTACTCATGTTTGTATGACTTGTACTGTATTTAGGTATTTTATGTCTACTGGACCCCAGGAAGAATAGCTGCCATCACAATACCAGCTAATGGGGATCATAAAAACAAACCAAACCATCAACCCCACCACCCCAAACCAAACCATCAACCCCACCACCAAACCAAACCATCAACCCCACCACCCCAAACCAAACCATCAACCCCACCACCCCAAACCAAACCATCAACCCCACCACCAAACCAAACCATCAACCCCACCACCAAACCAAACCATCAACCCCACCACCAAACCAAACCATCAACCCCACCACCACACCATCAACCCCACCAACCACACCATCAACCCCACCAACCACACCACCAAACCATCAACCCCACCAACCACACCACCAAACCATCAACCCCACCAACCACACCACCAAACCATCAACCCCACCAACCACACCACCAAACCATCAACCCCACCAACCACACCACCAAACCATCAACCCCACCAACCACACCACCAAACCAAACCAAACCATCAACCACACCACCAAACCATCAACCACACCACCAAACCATCAACCACACCACCAAACCAAACCATCAACCACACCACCAAACCAAACCATCAAACCAACCACCAAACCAACCCTAACCCGAACAAACCAACAAACCCCACCAAACCAAACCCACCAACAAAACCAAACAAACTCACTCTACTTTCATGCAAATGGGTAGTTTACATTTATACCATGACTGTATGTGAGGGATAGAGCTGGCTTATAGTCAATGATGTGAAACTAAAGCAGGTCATTTCTTTGGGCAATAATGGGAAATATGAAAGTAACACAGCTTCAGCAGCAAATTCCTGACCAATCAACAAACACACGCAATTTCCTGCACTTGAACCACTGGTATGCAATATGAAACCCAACCAAACACAAAATGACACACCACAAATACTTGAGCTCTGATTTCACTTCTTAGCAAATGAACTGCATGTGAAATCAGCCTTAATCCAAGAAACCGAACTGAACTAGCACATCATACAAGACCAACCGCACAGCAACATTATCAGACGTAACTACACACTCAGAAAGATGGCTCTCCAGGGGTTCTTCAGTAAAGAAAATGGTTCTATAAAAGCGTTCTTCAGACTGCCGGCGAATGTGCTGTGTATGGCTGCATACAGAACCTTTTAAAAAGGGTTCTGATTGTTAGGTCAAGCTCGTCACAACAGGAAACACCCAATATAGAACAGTTTTCAAAAAAAGGTTCTATACAGAACCATCTACAGCACATTCTCCATCAGTCTGAAGAACCCCTTCACGCTGCAAAGAACCCTTTAATCAAGGGTTCTATGAGCAGATCCATTTTCCTTACTAAAGAACCCTTGAAAAAGCATCTTTAGAAGTGACCACACAAAATTTCTCCTTCACGGTGCACAGAAGTTCATTCAAGTTTACTTGTAAAAAATACCACTTCTGTTTTTTTCTCCTTCCGCGAAAACATCTCACGAGCGTCTAGTCCTTCAAGCGTCACATCGTTTTGTTTTTACTGTCAAAGTACATTTTACGCAGCTCTGCAAACTAATCACAAAAACTCGTGATTAACCCTAACCCTAACTCCACGACAGTGAACTGAGCAAACCGCGGTTTTTAATCCAAAGCATTCCAACAGTCCAGCCAGTGCTGGTCTGGTCAAGCTTCTGAAGGGGGATGTCACTCGTTTACATACATTTTTGCACGATTAACCGGTTAAGAAGTAAACAAAGTCATTCAGAGCGGTCTGATGTGAAATGCTCTTTTCTAGAGTGAGAACTCTTCACCACGGTGGTGATAGGACCCAGACATCCACGTCTAAAAGCTCCTTCACAGAAAGTCATTACCTGACTGAACATGATGAATCAGGAAGATTTTGATATAAAACATTTGATAACAGCCATTCGTGGAGGAAGGGTACGTCCAGGAAGACACCAAAGAAAACTACCTTTCTCCAGATTTTCACCTGTTTGCCACCACAACTAAAGTGACGCGACACTTTTAGGTTCACTGGTGCTTTCAGACAGTAAATAAACTGGGCATATTTGTGTTGCAGACATGGTGACCCCTGGTTCCCATCACCACCACTGGAAAGAAAATCCAAGTCCAAGTTTCTCTACAATGAATCATTTCACATCACAACACTAAATGACCAACATCTCAACCACTGAATTACTCAGAAATTTTGAAAGGTAGGTGGAATTCTCCGTCATCTGTGGCTTCAGGTGGGGCTGACTAAGGTTTCACTCAAACGGCGATAACAGAACGAGGCTGTTTGTGCAATCGTACTTTATTTAGCACGATGCAAACTGCAGACCTAAATCAGCAACAGGACTCACGGTCATCTATAAACATGCATGTGATGGTTTCGGTTTGCAGTCAGCAGCATGCTGGTGGGCTATCCAACTTCAGACACCAAACATGTCTCGACTACATTCGGGGGGGTAAGGGGGGAGATCCATGGAGGAGCTAAGCCAGGATACAGTTGTGCACTGATAACTTCAGAAGAAGCCTCACACACTGATTTATTCGAGTTCTCGTTCTTTTTATCGACCCTCGGCGATCCCGACTCATATAACCAGTTTCACTTGAATTATTTTGTGTCTATATAAAAGGAAAAGCAGTAATTTGCATCTAATGCTGCCCAGTTATTACAAAACGCATGGAGTTGGTTATAGAAACAGCATAGAAAGCCAACTGCACCACGCAAAGAAACGCCTTGTTTACTTTGGAGAGTTTCAAGATCTCGAGACTGTGGACAGTTTCTTTATCTGCCTCGCCTCTTTCAGACTCGACTCATTATATGCATTTATACTACGTTTACTCATCCCAAACAACAAATCAGCCAAGACGGGTTTTACTGTCTGAAGTCTGCTTCTTTAGTTCTGTGCTGGAGCCATGAGGCTAATGTAACAAGACAGAAGCACAGCCCGACCAATTAACACCACATACTTGCCCCAAACCATGTGGAATTCAGTAATCCCTACCAACTTATGTGGGTTCTGACACCGACATTACTATATTTAAACACGGGCCAAAGTAGAAATAAAATTCAGGCTTAAACCTGTGGTATGTATTTATGTTTTTTTAAGATAATATTTCAGAAAATATGGGAGCAAATCATCAGTTTATCAGAGGATAATTGGTGGGATACAAGTTCCCTTTGCTTGTTGGCTACACGTTAGTCTCGGCCATTTCAGGCACCAAACATGTCCTTGGTCTACATTTGATGGAAAGTAGGCATTACTGTTTTTTCTGGGCAAACCACTTTAAGCCAGTCATTCCTGAAGAGATCTGCTAGATGGCGAGCAGGACTTAAATGTGTGATACACTTTCAAAACGATGTGCGATTGAATCGTCTACCACTCAGCTATGTTGGCACCTGGGAACCGGGGGGAGGGATGTATTGGCACGATGGATGCTTGAAAGACTGTGAGAGAGACTTGGGATTGGAGGGGGAGGGGGGGGGGGGGGGCAGTGGTGGTATTTTGAGAAGACTTTGCCACAGGCTCCATCCTCCTCGCCGACAACGTACCTGTCCATAGTTGTCTATCCCCGACACTAATCGGTTGAGGTTGAGCAAATCGAAAGCGGTCCTTAAAGACTGGCCGAACGTGGTGAGACCGACGGCCAGCAGGTTCTTCAGCTCCGTCATGAACGTGGCATGGCTGTCTTTCCATCCGGCCTGGCAAAAAAAAAGAGACAGGAAAAATAAGAGGACGGTGTAGTGGATAACACATTTGCCTTCTATGCTGTAGAGCAGGGTTCGAGCCCCTGCTTGGGTAAGCCTCTTCCTCCTCCTACTCCCTGGGCAAGACGCCCAACACTGCCTTCACCTGCCTGTGTAAAACGATCAAATTGTAAGTCGCTCTGGACAAGTGGGTCAGCCAAATGCCGTAAATATCAGAGAAAACAAGAAGTAGGGGTGACCGTTATGCCTCCTGAAGGGCAAAAGCAAAGGAAAACGAGTCAATCAGCCCCTTTGCACGGTCTCAAGTTTGCTTCTTTACCTTTGCGGCCAGGCGATTAGAACAGAAGTCGGGCCAAAAGAAAGACATCGCATGGCGAATTCTCTAGACTCCTGACTCCAGCGCAAGACTAAAGAAGCAAAACGGGCAAAACTGGCATCTTGGTGTGTTCTGATGGCATCTTGGTGTGTTCTGATGGCATCTTGGCGTGTTCTGATGGCATCTTGGCGTGTTCTGATGGCATCTTGGCGTGTTCTGATGGCATCTTGGCGTGTTCTGATGGCATCTTGGCGTGTTCTGATGGCCACTAACTTCACCTGAACAGCCTTCATGTTGACCACTGTGGCACAGCTTTGGGCTCGGTAAACAAAAACAGGAATTCAGCCACACCAAAGAGAGGAAAGTATGTTTGCCCCCCCCCCCCCCAAAAAAAAAACCCATCTCAAACATCTCGAGCCCTCGACTTGTACATTCATCCTCACCCACAGTGCCTTGCTCCTCACACTGGAACAAAATGTCGGCCATGTTTTGAAAGAGAGAGGTTATTGATGCTCTTTTTTCCCCCCTCACACAATGTCGTCGAGTACCTTCAGGACGTAAAACAGCAGGAATGTGCTTTCGTGCCTTTCCCCTCTTCCCCTCTTCCCAGCCTTTTCTGAGGGGGGGAAGCGACACAGTACCTTGATTCCAGCAGGAGCTTCCTCGAAAGACACCAACATGTATCGGTCTCCTCTGCTCGCCGGGTCTCTGCTCCGGAGCTGCGTGGAAACGAGCAATAAAACACAACATTAGAAGCGTTTCTGTAACACAAGGAAGCCGCTGTTTGTAAGCAAGGCAGACGGAGGAGAGCCCCCCCCCCTCCTCCTCGGCTCGGAGTTAACGTTGCCGTTAGCTCGCCGGCTAACCGGAGAGTAGCATTACCTTCAGGAAAGTCTCAACGGCACCTTTGGCTATATCCAGATAGGTAGTGCCCAGATGGGAGCGCTGGTTCATAGAGGCAGACGTGTCTATCAGGAAAAGTATCACGGGCATCGTGTTGATAATGCCCCGTTCTGCATGGACCGAGTGTCGGTGTAGTCGGCCGAGCGGAGAGAGGAGGAAAAAAAGCCTTTTGTTCGCCTCCTGTCGCTTCTGTCACCACGCCGCTAGCCAGCTAGCTGCTAACGCTAACCGACTCGCACATTCTCAAAGTGTACAGAACAGTCAGTGGAGAGGCTCGTTGCCCCGTAAACTTCGATAAAGCTTTAAAATAAGACCCCCGGGGGACGCTTATTGATTCACAGGGGGCGTGAATGTATTTCTGTTGGCCTTTGGAAGAACTCCCTAACTTTCATCGCGTCAACTTTCTTCTCGTCTCTCCTCCATCACTCTCCCCACACTGGAACTCCGTCCGCGGCTCCGCCGGTTTTACTCGCCGCTCTGCTCTGGCCCCGCCCCTCGGCGGCTCTCCTTTTGCCACGTGCCCAAAATGCCTTCGCTAATTGGTCCTGGGAGGCGGCTCGTTATCATATTCAAATAAGGGGCCCTCCGGAGTCGGGATGCGCATGCGTGTGGCGAGACGGGAACGTGGTGGATGAAGTTGCAGCGAGTTGTCGGCTCCGCTCGGGTTCAGCCGCTGGTTTATACTCACCGATACCAACGAGTACAGAGCCCCGCTGGTCACATCCTGTATAAATAAAAGCAATGCGTGGCCACGACTTAGTAAGGCGTGGGAATGAGATGATTAAGTCGTGGCCACAACTTAGTAAGCTGCAATCTTCTTCCAATATCTTACTAAGTCATGGCCACGACTTAGTAATGCGTGGGAACGAGATCCTAATGCGTGGCCATGACTTAGTAAGGCGTGGGGATGAGATGATTAAGTCGTGGCCTTGACTTAGTAAGGCGTGGGAGCAAGATTGCGGCTTACTAAGTTGTGGCCACGCATTAGGATCTCATTACCACGCTTTACCAAGTCGTGGCCACACATTAGGATCTCGTTCCCACGCCTTACTAAGTTGTGGCCGCGCATTATTTTTATTTATTCATCAGCGGTGCTCAGTGAAAAATAAGCGCTTATTTTAAAGATGATTTCTTTTGTTTGACTCATGATTTTGACCACAGTCATGGGCAGTTGGACGAGGTCCAGGCTTATGTAAGTGCAGCCACATGAGCTAAAGGGTAACTTGCATATAGTAGACCATTAACATGACACTTAGAGAGGGTTTCTGACCTGTCTGAGCATTTTTTTCCCATGATACAGTATGTGGCCAAAAGTATGTGGACACCTGGACATCCCGTTCCAAAGCCATTGGCATTAATACAGAGTTGCCCCCCCCCCCCCCCTTTGCGGCTGTAGTAGCCTCCATTCTTCTGGAAAACTTTCTGCAATGTTTTGGAGTGTGAGCATTTGTGAGGCCAGGCACTGATGGTGGACAAGAAGGCCAGGCTCACAATCGATGTTCTTGTTCATCCCAAAGGTGTTCCGTGGGGTTGAGGTCAGGGCTCTGTGCAGGCCGCTGGAGTTCCTCCACACCAAACTCGTCAATGTATGTTATTATGGAGCTCGCTTTGTGTACGGGGGCACAGTCAAGCTGGATTGTGCTTAAGTTGCTTCTAGTTGTAGTTTATAACGCTGAAGTCAGTGATGCAACAGCAGACAGGTGATTTTCACATCCTGTGTGCTTCCTCACTGCTCTATGAGTTTGTGTGGTATACCGCTTCACTTACAGTTGTCCAGGGCAGATCTAGCAGGGCAGAAATTTCATCAAGTGACTTGTAGTATCCTATAATAGTGTCATGTTTAAAGTCACTGAGCTTTTCAGTATTACCTACCAGCGCTTGATTTTATATACCTGTTAGCAATAGGTGTGGCTGAAACACCTGAACTTGTTCACATATAGGGATAGGTCATATAGTGTAGGTGGGGTGGTGAGAGGAAGAGGTGAAACATGATATTTGTTAATATTATTTTGCCCCGACCACATGTGCATGGGGTGTCAGAGGACATTTATGAGGCAGGGCTAAAGTCATTACATTTTGCATGATTTTTACCCTGAATTTATCCTGAATCATTATAACCGAGGACATGACGAACTACAGGCTCCAAGTTGTAAAATAAATTCCATTTGAAGGGCCCATAAACCAATTCTAACTTATTAATGGACTTAAACAGATTTACTTTGTCACAAATGCAATTTCTACTATAACCAAAAGCAGCGTTAATGCTCTAGTCCATGACTGCATTGTTTTTCCATAGCAAATTGCAACCATCATAACGTGTATCATCATGTGTGAGGGAGGTGAAGATTCTGTCTAAGATTAATGTGGTTTATCATAATTATTATCAAGCAGAGGTTCTATGGCAGCCAAACACTGGTAATCACGATTGCACTTTGACTGCAGTCAGTATGCTGAAAGCCATTACACTTTCACCAACATTTCAAATAACAGACTTCCTGAACGCGCTGTGTTGTACGTATACAACACCTACATTTAGAGCCGGTTATTCATTCAGCCTAATGAGAAACTGTAGAACGGACTCGGTTTATATCACAATACCTACATTTAGAGCCGGTTATTCATTCAGCCTAATGAGAAACTGTAGAACGGACTCGGTTTATATCACAATACCTACATTTAGAGTCGGTTATTCATTCAGTCTAATGAGAAACTGTAGAACAGACTCGGTTTATATCACAACACCTACATTTAGAGCCGGTTATTCATTCAGCCTAATGAGAAACTGTAGAACGGACTCGGTTTATATCACAATACCTACATTTAGAGCCGGTTATTCATTCAGCCTAATGAGAAACTGTAGAACGGACTCGGTTTATATCACAATACCTACATTTAGAGCCGGTTATTCATTCAGCCTAATGAGAAACTGTAGAACGGACTCGGTTTATATCACAATACCTACATTTAGAGCCGGTTATTCATTCAGCCTAATGAGAAACTGTAGAACGGACTCGGTTTATATCACAATACCTACATTTAGAGCCGGTTATTCATTCAGTCTAACGAGAAACTGTAGAACAGACTCGGTTTATATCACAATACCTACATTTAGAGTCGGTTATTCATTCAGTCTAACGAGAAACTGTAGAACGGACTCGGTTTATATCACAATACCTACATTTAGAGTCGGTTATTCATTCAGTCTAATGAGAAACTGTAGAACAGGCTCGGTTTATATCACAATACCTACATTTAGAGTCGGTTATTCATTCAGTCTAATGAGAAACTGTAGAACGGACTCGGTTTATATCACAATACCTACATTTAGAGTCGGTTATTCATTCAGTCTAATGAGAAACTGTAGAACAGACTCGGTTTATATCACAATACCTACATTTAGAGTCGGTTATTCATTCAGTCTAATGAGAAACTGTAGAACAGGCTCGGTTTATATCACAATACCTACATTTAGAGTCGGTTATTCATTCAGTCTAATGAGAAACTGTAGAACGGACTCGGTTTATATCACAATACCTACATTTAGAGTCGGTTATTCATTCAGTCTAATGAGAAACTGTAGAACGGACTCGGTTTATATCACAATACCTACATTTAGAGCCGGTTATTCATTCAGCCTAATGAGAAACTGTAGAACGGACTCGGTTTATACCACAATACCTACATTTAGAGCCGGTTATTCATTCAGTCTAACGAGAAACTGTAGAACAGACTCGGTTTATATCACAATACCTACATTTAGAGCCGGTTATTCATTCAGCCTAACGAGAAACTGTAGAACAGACTCGGTTTATATCACAATACCTACATTTAGAGCCGGTTATTCATTCAGCCTAACGAGAAACTGTAGAACAGACTCGGTTTATATCACAATACCTACATTTAGAGCCGGTTATTCATTCAGCCTAACGAGAAACTGTAGAACAGACTCGGTTTATATCACAATACCTACATTTAGAGCCGGTTATTCATTCAGCCTAACGAGAAACTGTAGAACGGACTCGGTTTATATCACAATACCTACATTTAGAGCCGGTTATTCATTCAGCCTAATGAGAAACTGTAGAACGGACTCGGTTTATATCACAATACCTGAATTTAGAGTCGGTTATTCATTCAGCCTAATGAGAAACTGTAGAACGGACTCGGTTTATATCACAATACCTACATTTAGAGCCGGTTATTCATTCAGCCTAATGAGAAACTGTAGAACGGACTCGGTTTATATCACAATACCTACATTTAGAGCCGGTTATTCATTCAGCCTAATGAGAAACTGTAGAACGGACTCGGTTTATATCACAATACCTACATTTAGAGCCGGTTATTCATTCAGCCTAATGAGAAACTGTAGAACGGACTCGGTTTATATCACAATACCTACATTTAGAGCCGGTTATTCATTCAGCCTAATGAGAAACTGTAGAACGGACTCGGTTTATATCACAATACCTACATTTAGAGTCGGTTATTCATTCAGCCTAATGAGAAACTGTAGAACGGACTCGGTTTATATCACAATACCTACATTTAGAGTCGGTTATTCATTCAGCCTAATGAGAAACTGTAGAACAGACTCGGTTTATATCACAATACCTACATTTAGAGTCGGTTATTCATTCAGTCTAATGAGAAACTGTAGAACGGACTCGGTTTATATCACAATACCTACATTTAGAGTCGGTTATTCATTCAGTCTAATGAGAAACTGTAGAACGGACTCGGTTTATATCACAATACCTACATTTAGAGCAGGTTATTCATTCAGTCTAATGAGAAACTGTAGAACAGACTCACAATATTGTGGTGTCGGCAAAGAAGAAGACACAGGTAACTTGGCGCTTTAAGCAAATTCTCTTTATTGAACACAGCCAGCCGCAGTGGAGAACGCAGCGCTGCCAAAAGAGGAGTCGCCTCCAACCATACAACTTTTCTTAACGGTAGACAGTAAACCCACACAAACTACCCACAGTCCAGCACAGAACAGCACTTATTTACAAGACTCTCTTGCTGCGACTCCAGCGCTCCTGTGGTGCTCTGTGTGTTGCCGCTCTGCATGGCCACGTCTCCTGCCCATCCAAAGACCACTGAAATCATGCGGCAGTTCACATTATGCCCGTAGTTGGAACTCCAGGCCTAAGCTCGTATTCTCTATGGCCAAAACAAATGGGGTTTTCGAAACTCAGCTCTGTCACACCCTGCGGTAAATACAAATGTTGAGAACCTCATATATTTTACCGTGTCCATTTTTCTCCCATGTATCCTTGGATCCTCTGAATTAGATGGTTGTTGGGGCAGTCGTGGGCTGGAGGTTAGGGTACTGGCCCTGACTGGAAGGTCGCCGGTTCGATCCCCAGAGCCGACAGTCCGTGACTGAGGTGTCCTTGAGCAAGACACCTAACCCCCAACTGCTCCACGGGCGCTGTGGATAGGGCTGCTCACCGCCCCCTAGTGTGTGTGTGCTCACTAGTGTGTATGTGGTGTTTCACTTAAGGTATGGGTTAAATGCGGAGGTGAAATTTCTGTTTGTGGGATTAATAAGGTTCACTTATTAAAGACCTGCAATGCTACGTGTCAGTATGATGTCACTAAGGCACTGGAACCTATGTATTAACATCTATGATAGAATGATAGACAGAGCACGTATTTCAGGATGGAGGTATCAATTTGGGGAAAAATGAACTGTCCTGGCCACATCCGGGCCGGGAACCACTCAGGAACCTTTATGTTCAAGAGCGAAAGCCCGCCGTAATTCATTCTTGCACTGTGGCTTAATAGGAAAGGCGCAAAAACAGGAATGACAGCTGGCCAGATGAGTCACCGCATGGCATGAGTTCTGACGGAGTAACAGTCTTGGCTAGTGCAGTGTAGGCGCGATCAGATGAGAGTAAGCAGCGGTTCATTTCATTCCCCTGAAGAGCCTTTTTATTTTACCGCATAAAAGCCTTCCGTTACAGATATAGACACTGGAAACTCACCTAATGGCAGCTTTCTTTTCCATGAAATTCATGATTTTATGAGAACAGCTTGACCAAACATGCTAATGGTGAGTAGAAGTCAATAGCCAGCCCGGTCAGCATGAAGGCATTAGCAGCATGTTAATTACTGTGTGCAGGTTTTTTTCACTGTTAATATTAACATTTTTGAGCGAGCTATTCTTTTAAAAATCAGCCTGTTCAGGGCCACACACACACACACACACACACACATACAGTGTACATACTGTTGTTTGAAGAAAACCTTGTATCTCCAAAATGATGACTTCACAAGAAGAGAAAAAAAACGACTTTACTTTTAATGGAAGTCAATGGAACCAGACGTCTTCAATGTCATTTTGGGCCGTTTCTTTTGGTCCATTCATCATGAATGAAATTTATGCACAATGTAAAGGGCAACGAGCATTTTCAAAGCTGAAAAAAATGACAAAAATTGAGAATTTGTTTATTTATATATATATATATATATATATATATATATATATATATATAAAAATCATAAAGCAATGATATTTATTAGTATGCATTGTCAAGTAACACAAACAAATAAACAAATAAACACACTCCCTCCACCCTTTGTTCACATCGCAACTGCATCCTGCACGACTCCTCTGGATGCATATCACCCTCTGGAACAGACACTGTTAAAACACAATGGGTCAGATATTTATAACAGACTTATCTAGCAGAGCCTCGATGAGTCAGTGTCGGAAGGAGAGGTGCAGATTATTATGTTTGTTCCAGCTCAGACACTTTATTTCTTCACCAGAAACACACGGATTAGCTTCTTTAGCTCAAATGTAGTAACTGAACAGCCATTTAGACGCATTTTAAATGAAACTGCCAGAAAAACCAGCATAGACCAGCATGGCTGGTCACCAGCAAACCAGCAGGGGTTGTCTTTTGGATGCTGGTGTGCTGGTCAAATCAGTCTTGGGTGACCAGCTGAACCAGAACCAGACCAGCATAGACCAACATAGACCAGATTAAACCAGCGGGAAATCTGGCTGTTTTTATGCGCTGTTTTTTTTTACTGCCTTAAGCTGCTGGACGAGCTCTAACGGCTCTAAATGGACCATTAAACTGAATTAGCTCAAACTGCGGTTCCACAGCAGAAGTATTTAAAAGTGTTGAATATTCAGATCTTTAAAATGATTATGTATAATATACACCAAATCATCATTTATAGGGTACTTTCATTTGGGAGGTGTCTGTCTCAAACCCTAACACCTAAATTTACACTTGCAGAAATAAAACCTACCATTTTCTTTTTTTTAAATAATAATGACAATATTTTTTAGATACTTTTGATTTCTTTTAAAGTGATAGTAACTTAAAAAAATGCATGTTTTCACGTCTCGACCGAAGCACGGATGCTGTGTCCATATCTGCATATTACTGAACTAAATAGTATGTCAACAACAGAAGTCCATTCATTAGTGTGGTATATGTAACATTGTAATTGTTGTATGTGGTTTTGGATGCAGCTAGACTGTTTTACTATGTGGGTGGAGCCACGTAATGTTAGCCACGCCCCTGCATTTTACACCAGGACCTGAGGCTGCATCCCTGTCCCTCATGGCCACATGGTGAGCAGTTAGATCCCACTGTTTAGCAGTAAATGCGCCTCAAAGCCAGTGGGTCAAATTAAGAGTTGTCACTTGAAACACACGTTTTCTGCAATTAAATAAACTTTTCTGTGTTTTAATGAAAATGATTGTAATTTTATTTGTGTGCAGCTGTTCAAAGCTGCGCTCGCTGGTCACGTACTGCCTCACTCAAAGCAAAAGGATTTTGGTCTGAAGGCCAAGACGAGTTAAAAGGCCCAAACGGGCCTTCGAGCCAGTTTTGTATTATGACCTGTTTATGTTTTGGGAGTGTTCAGCTCTTAAATGTCTTTAATTATCAAGTGCAGCTGTAACTGCTGATGCCACTCACAGCTTCCTCCCATCTGTTTCCTTTTGAGTGTGGAATCTTTACTGCAGCTTTCTCGCACTGCTGAGTTCTCAGTGTAGCACACGTGCAGCCGTAGGGAAGAGGCACGTTTTATTGGTTTTCTAAGTGAAAGTAAGTGAGCACGTCCTCTGTAGGGAGCACGCTACTAAACGTTTTAACCACAATTTCTGGGGGGTGGGGGGACCCCATGGAGCTTAATTCACCAGGGTTTATTTTGGTTTTTCCATCTGAAATTTTTCGTGACCAAATCAAAGGGCAAATAATTGTTGGTCTCCCTGTGACGTCTGTACTAAAGCTACAGTCCATTCAGAGCTCTGCGGCTGGAGTTCTCACCCACGCTCAGCGTTCAGCTCTCTCTCAGCTGCACCGGCTGCCGGTCCCGTCCCGGATAACGGTTTAAAATTTTACTACTCGCTTCCAAGCTCTGCATAACCCCCCCCACCTCAGAGAACCGCTGACCTCTTACCCCCCCTCTCGCTCCCTCAGGTCTTCTTGTAATAACCTACTCCCTGTCCCAGCACCAGACTCTCCACTCTGGGAGGGAGGTCCTTCAGTGCCATGGCCCCCAAACTCTGGAATTCTCTTCCTCAATCCCTCCGGGACGGCTCTTCTTTTTCATCTTTTAAAGACTTTTCTCTTTAACACACATTTTTCCTCCTCCGCTGCTTCGTTTTTTCCCCCCATGCTATGTGAAGCGACCTTGGGTTTGTGAAAGGCGCTATATAAATGTAACTCATTATTACTATTATTATTATTATTATTATTATTATTAATTCAGTAACTGCATGAAATAAATGTACATTTTTATTTTATTTATTTATTATTTGCTGTAAAAGCCCCTCAAATGAACAGAACGTGTGTTTTATGATCTCCACATATCACTACATGCTTACAATTTACTGCTGAGAGCCAAAAATCTGCGCCGCTCTTTGTGTTGTTCTCTAAAAGTGATGTTTCCAGAGCAGATCACTGAAGAGACGCCGTCTGTTTATAGTTTAGAGCCCAGATTTGGGGGAAAACGGATCGACTTTCAGTAGAAAAACAAAGTTCAGCTTCTTTTATTATAAGGGTTTAAAATGACGTCACCGTCTATTAGACTGGAGAGAAGAGCTACAGCCTCACACGACGCCCAGCTTCTGAATGGAGCTTATGGAATATGAACGTTATGGAGAACATGACCGAGTGCGGTTTTAAAAGGTTAGTAAAAAATGCTTAGATAGATAGATAGATAGATAGATAGATAGATAGATAGATAGACAGATAGATAGATAGATAGATAGATAGATAGATAGATAGATAGATAGATAGATAGATAGATAGATAGATAGATAGATAAAATAATATCTAACCTATTTTATGGGCTGCCTTAATAAATAAAAATAAATAAATATATAACAAATAAAAGTCTGTTAAATAAAGAAACGCGTTTAAATAATATGCAACTGCATTATTTTCATGTAAAAAAAAAAAAAAAAAAAAAAAAAAATATATATATATATATATATATATATATATATATATATATATATATATATATGTCTGCCATAAAATAATAAAGTAATATGCAGACTATGTACCTTTATTTACCAATCAAACAATTCTGAATATAGAATCATGAAACATGAAAGTTATGAAGCGCGTTTTGGAACCACCGGTGGTCTCACGGAGTTTAAGAGGCTGACAAAAATGCTTAAATAGATAGATAGGTAAATAAATAAATAAATAAATAAATAAAGCAAGCTGTATTTTGTTAACAAAAAGAATGTCTAACCTAATTTATGGGCTGCCTTAATAAACAAAAATATATATATATATTATATAAAAAATAAAAGTCTGTTAAAAAAAAAGTGCAACTGCGTTTTAAAAAAAAATCTGCCGCAAAATAATAAAATAATACGCGGACTATGTACCTTTATTTACCAATCAAACCAGAATAAATAAATAAATAAATAGATAGATAGATAAATAGATAGATAGATAACCGAGCAGAGCGGTCTGACCGCTTGTGTCCGCATTTTGTTGGGTCAACGAACCGTCTCACATGATGCCGCCCCACTTCCGGCTGTATCTATTTCACGAGATCGCGCGTTGTTTTCCACATGTTCTAGATAACCGAGTCGGCGCTGCGGCTTCTGCGTCCGTGTTTCTGAGCCGGGCTGCCCCCTCACAGCCGGGAGCGGGGTGCCGCTGCGGACCGACCGAGCGTCGCGGCTCCGCCGTGCTCAGCGATCATAAGCGCTCGCAGCCTCCGGGGCGGCGGGGGCGTCGGGCGGCAGCGGGGCTGGCGGTGTTATGGTGCGGAACGCGGCGGAGACGAGGCTAAGGGAGCTCCCTCTCGCTGCGCCATGGCGGCTGACATCAGCCCTCGCCCTCAAGCCCGCAAGCCCGTCCTGCTCAGCAAGATCGAAGCCCTGCAGGACGTGGTGAACACGGCCGTGATCATACCGAAGGAGGACGGGGTGATCAGCGTCTCCCAGGACAGGTAGACAGGCGGGGGTGGTCGTGACGAGGGGGTGTGTGGGGGGGCTGTGTAGTGCAGCAGGTCATGATCATTTTCTAAACGCATTATATGTCCAGTCGCCCTGTAGGGACCTCCAGCCTGGCTCGATAACCTGGTACACGATTGCAAATCCCGCAAAGCTCCTTTGATTAACCCGTTCATGCGCGCTTTGCGCTCCAGAGCCCTTTAACCTGCATTTTCACAGCGGCCTTTGGCCCAGTAGGCTGGTCATCTGACAGGCTGGAGGGGTTTGTTTGCGTAGTTAGCTCGTGGTTCAGCCTCGAGCCTGCGGGTTATGGGGTCGTTCACTCTGAGCAAACACGGTTCTTCACCAAAGGGGGTGGTTCTCTGTGGAACTGTGAGCATCTGCGTGCTTAAATGGCCCTTTGCATGGTCAGATGGTCCTTCAGAGTGGTTCTGCATGCCTGCTGTTGAGACAGTGTCAGGCGTGTGACCGTAGGAGAACCCTTTTTGGTACTATTTAGAACCATTTTCCAAAAAAAAAGGGTCCTTGCAGAACCAAATGCATATTCTCCAGCAATCCGAAGAACCATTTCAGCATGGATTGGTGCTATAAAGAAGTAGAACCATTGCCTTTACTGCAGAACCCTTAGGGGGGAAAACCCTCAAGGCTTCTGCAGGGAGAGCTGTACCAGGCTGCTTGTGAGATCGCCGCCTGCTGGTGGAAATGTGACGCTGCGCACGTTGAAATGCCTTGAAACAGCCTGAAGGAATGCCAGGCACCTGCTATGCTGCTACAGCACTATTATATTATTAAATGATGAATATGATGTCGTTATTACTGTAAATAAGCACTGAGGGATGCACATGTTGAATCTTTCTCAGGACGGTCCGTGTATGGCTGAAGAGAGACAGTGGACAGTACTGGCCCAGTATCTACCACACAATGCCGGGTGAGTTTGCCTGTCCCGACCTGCTGCTGACCCTAGCGGCCCACCCTTTATTTTACTTGAGTGTTTGTCACAGCCCGTCATTGCTGTGCTGCAGTTTTTGGAGTTGGCCTGTTCACTCTGGTTATGTGGTGCAGCTTGGCTCAGTGTAAAAAGATGCAGTGATGCGCTTTTTCTTCTAATTCTTTAGACCGTGTTTACATGCACTCAGTAATCGGGTCATGATCGGATTTCGGCAGGTAGCAGATTATCCAAGTGGTCATGTAAACACCAGACACCAGGCAAGAAAACTGAGAAAGAGGCTGGATTTTAGCTCCGGAACCCGATTTCTCAGCGTGAACTCTTACTCTGATTTCTTTCGGATGTCTCTCTCTGCGCATGTGCGGAACAGACTACTGGACTGAAAAGTGAGCTGAAAACCGTTTTCGACTAAATGAACCATTTAAATATTCATCTTCTAGATGCTGTATGTATCATCGCTTCAGGAAAGGTGACAATGTAATAAAATAAAAAAAATAATCAGATGCATGAAGTTTGAGCTTTTATTCCGTTTACGTCACGTCTTCTACTGACTTTATCAGCTGGCTGCAGAAAATGCGCTTACTGCCTGACTCACATGGACCCGGAGTTTCCCGTTATCTGATTACCCAAGTTCATGTAAACGCATTGATTGGATTTCTTACAAAATCTGATTTTCTGCAGTTATCGGATTATTAGACATGGGCAGCTCACGCTGCTGTAGGTCAAATTACTGTATTTTGGCTCAAGGAGGACTAGATGGATGGATGTCTGGATCATAGTGTTTGTTTACTTCATCAGGTGTTTGTTTACTACTAAATATTCGACCGATCTTCATAATTTCTGTATAATTCAGTGCTTGAGATGTAAACAGTCATTCAGGGTGGTTTGATGCGAAATGATTCTCTGTAGAGACTCTTTACGGTGGTGGTGATGGGAACCAACGGGTGTGGTAACCAAAACCACCAGCCAACCTCAGTGTTATCTGAGGTTTTATCGGGAACGTTGATGTGGTAATTCTGAAAACAACAAATACAACAAATTCTTTGGGGACTATTTTGCCCTACAGCACTTTCCATGTGCTCCTCCACCATAAATGGATTCTTGAATATCGGAGTTAGAATCAAAATCTAAAAGTCTAAAACGATCTTATGACAAAGTCTCCGACGTGTGGCAGCGTATTCCCACCTATGGGAGACTAAACGCTTCAGACGTCTGGTTCCTATCGCCACCACTGTGAACAGCTCTGTGCTTTACGTTTCTTTAGAACAGTGTTTCTCATGAAACTGCTCAGAATGACTTTGTTTAGATTTTAACATTTAATTATGTAGAAGTAGTGAATAGTCAGTGGACCTCCCCTTTAACTAATAATAAATAAACGGAAATAAACTGTATTTTTGTGTTTTGTTCTACTGTTTTGACTGATTGTGGTGTAGACCTGCAGAGAATGTGAGACACGTCACCTGACGTTGATCTATACTGTATGGAAATATTTCAGACTGAAACCTGACCTGTCTGCACCGTGTTGTGTGACTCTGAGGTATCATTCTTACTGCTACAAGTCAGCTGACCAGTCAGGTGCAGACCACCTTTTTTGCTAGCTGCATGCAATAAATTTTTACATTTACGGCATTTGGCAGACGCTCTTATCCCGAGCGACTTCTAATTTGATTATTTTTACGCAGGTAGGCCAAGGCAGTGTTGGGAGTCTTGCCCAAGGACCCTTATTGGTTTAGTGGAGGGTGTTTGCCCAGGTGGGGATTGAACCCCAGTCTACAGTGTAGAAAGCAGAGATGTTACCCACTACACTAACCAACCATTGAGGGACTGTTCCAGAGTTTTTCATTCTGCAGCATGTGTTGTGTCTGGTCAGTTACTGTGGTCAATAACCTTGACACTACTTGGAAAAGAACAGAAAACCTGTTTACTGGAAATGCCTTTATAATAGAGGCCAATAAGCTGTTACTGAACTTCATTTGTGGATTTCTGCACTTTGTTCTGTCTATTTCGTGAGTTTCTGTTCATTTTTACAGCTCACAGTAAGTCGTGCTGTGCTGTTGTGTTGGCAAGTCTACACAGCGTTAACAAAGAGCCGGATGCGGTTTGAGTGGGTTGAGAGAAGTTTTGGCCGTATATTTGTGCAGAAACGAGTTTGAGCTATTTGGGTGGAAATTGAGTTCAAGTGTTCGTCAAGCTGTTAGATTTGTAGCTCAAGTTCGAAAGTAAAGAAGCAAAATTTGCACGCCGAACATGCCTCGGCAGGTGGACTACATACAGGGTAAAGGGAAAATCGGGGAAATAGGATTTCTCACCAAACTGTTCTTTGAAAATAATTCAGCAATTCCCACTTGGTTTCTATTATGCCTGTAATTTGAGTCAACAGGTTCCTGTTCTTTTTTCAGGGAAACTTGTTGAAATTATTATCTGTGGTAACTGACCGTAGGCTACAGCTGCGTTAGCAGTTAGATTGGGAATGATAGCGTTCCTTTTACCTTCAGCTAGTGATCCATATCTCATTGTTCAGTTGATGTAGGAATTTCTTTCTTTTCTTTTTTTTAATAGTTGGCTTCTGAGGCACCCAACTTGGACAGTACATGTTCCAGGTTGCACCTTGTTCTGACTGTGTGCTTGTATGTAGATAGAATGACGGTAAAAGCCTTGCCTTGACTTGAGATAAATGTGTGAACCGTACTTTGTAGAAGCCCTCAAAGTGTTTCGGATTAATATGGGAAGCTGTTTAATTGGCTTCATCACAGATGGGAGTGGTTTTCTGCAGAGAAGAATTAGTAGGAATTCCAGGGCAGTGGTGTGGGCAGAGTTGTATATACCAGAAAACAAGTGAAAGTAACATGAACTGCCTTTGGTCAGACATTCTCTCAGTTTGTCTCAGCCTAGTCTCGCAATCCGGGCTTCTGTCCATCTGCTCTTCAGCCTATTTTAACAGGAAGGGGCCGTTTCAGTGATGTGCAGCCACAGGAGCAGGCGATTACAACATGACTACAACAAAAACGCACCCGCAGGAAACAAATCGGTATGACGCCAAACGCTCAAAGATGTCCCGCCCAAGAGCTTTAGAGTAATCTTTAAGATGTTCTACTGTGAACTTCACAAGTTCAGTCCAAGGCACTTTATTTATAGCTGTTTCCGAAAGGTTCACGTTGTGATTGTACGTTGGCAGCGGGTGTATAATCCTGCAGCATGGAAGGTGTTCACATGGATACGCCAGTCGAACTGGATCTGACAAAAACCTGATAGATGTGTCCAGCTTAGTTTACCATAGATATCAGACATTCTATATACATGTGGGTGGAACGTTTTGAGGCTGAAACTAGTCTCATCCTAACAAACACTACAGCTCATTAGCGTAAAATGATGAGTGTAAAAATACGTCCCCAAATTCCAGCCTGATCAGACGAGGCTAATGTGGGTAACAAACACTAGAACTCGGTCACCCAAGAGAGAAGTTTTGCCCATGTGTTTGCACACAAACGAGTTTTGGCTATTTGGGTGGCTATTGAGTTCAAGTGTTTGTTAGCAACATTAGGCTTGTAGTTTCAGGTGAAGAACCAGAATTTGCACACCAAACCTGCCTCAGCAGATGGACAAAGTGGAAAACTGGATTCCCACTTGGTTTCTATTATGGGTGTACTTTGAGTCAACCGGTTTCTGTTCTTTTTTCAGGGAAATGTGTTGAAATGATCGTCTGTGGTCGCTGACCGTACGCTACAGCTGCGGTAGCAGTTGGGTTGAAAGTGTTTCTTTAACCTTCAGCTAGTGATTCGTATCTGATAGTTCAGTTGATGAAGGAATATCTTTCTTTTCGTTTCTTTAATAGCCGAGTCCCACCACTTAGACCGTACAAATGTGTCATCTGTTGGCAGCAGGACGGCTGTAGATTAGTGCGCTGTGTGAAAGGGAGTACGTGCTCCAGTCCATCAGCCAGCAGCGAGTCGGACGGCGCGCCTGTCGAGGCTCGTTTGACCCTTCCAGGCAGAAAACTGCTGTTTTCATCGCTTTTGCCGCCCAGCCATGTGCACTCCTTCCTCTCTCACAGGTCTGTGATTGTGAAATGCTACAAATTAGTCCACTTACTACCAGTAAACGGTGTGCCTGGGGGTGTTCCTGCGCAAGTGCTCATGTATCTGTGCGCTTAAACTAAGGGTTGAATCATTTCAATACAGTTGCGAAATTCAGAAAACGTGTTATGTAAATCTGTACAGCCACTTTTCTTCTGAACGTCTCGGATTTTTTGGTCTCTCAGTGATTAAAACTAGGCATCTGAGGGCAGCCTGTTAGGCCCTCAGATAAAAGAGCATCACTTCATTAACAAATATTAATAGCAGTAATGTTGGTATATTCCCTTCCCTATTCCATTGGTATAATCCCTTTTCTTCTGTCACCCTAATGCCTCTGGAACTGAGCTACAGGGCAGGGTTGAGATCTTCCCTCTGAAATGAGACCCTCTAATAAAAGAGCATCACTTCATTAACAGCTACCAGCGCCGCTCTGTAGGCGACCCTGCCCATCTGCAGGGACAGCAGAGGAGGGGAAAGTTCAGCTCCTCACTGCTGGGCTTTAGTTACATTTAGGGATCATACGCCTTCAAACTGGGGGTCTAAGACAATCATATCAATCCTGGAAATATGAATATTGTTGCGCCTGTAATGTACAGCCGGTCGCTGCATGATTCCTGCTGTTTTGGGCTTCTACCACTCATGTTTTTCGCTTCTGTTGCAGCTCCCTGCTCGTGTATGTCTTTCAATCCTGAGACCAGGAGGCTTTCTGTCGGGATGGACAACGGAGTCGTCTCGGTAAGTTCACCCAGAGACTCGCCCGGCAGTCCTGAACTTGAAGCGCTAGTTCAATCAAAGAGCAGTTGTTTACTGTTCATAACAAAAAATTCACATTTGGTGTCTGAAATTTGTTTAAGCTTTGCACTGGAGCTACAAGGCTGATGTAGCCAATAAGTGATGGAAGCTCATATGCTGCCCATTAACACGTGCATTAATTTTATTATTATTATTATTATTATTATTATTATTATTATCATCCTTGTTATCAATCTGCGTCAGTCACATAAACTGGCCAACACGAGGCTGAAGTTCTTATTCGTTGCTGTAGAGCCCAAGAATATTTAGATATGCTGCCCACACGATACTAACCTGGTGGCTGTCAGCTTCCGTTACATGTTAGCTGCATTAGTCTTGTAGTTCCAGGGCTAAAACAAAGAAGCAAACTTCAGACACCAAACATGTCTTGGCTGATTGAGTAGATTTGGCATAAAGGGGAAACTGCAAGTTTGGTTCCCCTCAATTATTCCAAGGCCTAAACCAGGAATGACCTGCTTGAGTTTTACACTTTGACAAAGCGAACAGCACAGGTGTGTTAATGAGCTCTGTGTGAAATCTGAGGCGTTCCCTGGGCAGACCTGGGCCAAAGTTTGCAAACAGCTTTAACTATAAATTCATGCAAAAATAAGCCAATCCTGTTCACCCAAAGAGCAAATATTAACAGCTGCAACACATTACATTGTGTTCTTTCCCGAAACTAGAACATTCTTCTGTGTGTGTGTGTGTGTGTGTGTGTGTGTGTGTGATATGTTTCCTGTGTTGTCAGGAGTTCATCCTGTCAGAAGACTACAATAAAATGACTCCAGCTCGCTCCTATCAGGGTGAGTTTGGTTCATGGTATCTCAGGCACACATTTACTCAGTGATGCACATTTGAGGCCTTTTTTTTAAATGATTGTGCTGTTCTCTTCTTGCTGATCTAGTATCAGCAGCAAAGGCTTGAATCAGAACATTTGTAGAGAGAATTGCTGCTCAGTAATGACTTTTGGATTGTCAATCACTAGAGGGCGCTCCTGAGGAGGTCCAAAATGAATGGATTAATAAACATTTTTATATAGAGAATTAATCTGTTTCCAGAAAACAGAACAGAATAAAACATTTTAAACACTGCTGTTATATGTTGAACACAACTTGAGTTTATTACGGTGCCTCATGTACATTCATGATGTCAGTGAACGCAAACTGCTTCACTCAGCCAGTGAGCTGATCAGCTCATCAACCAATTGGCACTCAGTGGCAGCAGAGCCATCCAATAAGCACTCAGAAGCAGCAGAGCCAACCAGTCAGCACTCAGAAGCAGTAACGCCAACCAATCGCCGCACGTTGGCAGTAACGCCAGCCAAATCGCCGCTCGGGGGCAGTAACGCCAGCCAAATCGCCGCTCGGTGGCAGTAACGCCAGCCAAATCGCCGCTCGGGGGCAGTAACGTCAGCCAAATCGCCGCTCGGGGGCAGTAACGTCAGCCAAATCGCCGCTCGGTGGCAGTAACGCCAGCCAAATCGCCGCTCGGGGGCAGTAACGCCAGCCAAATCGCCGCTCGGGGACAGTAACGTCAGCCAAATCGCCGCTCGGTGGCAGTAACGGCAGCCAAATCGCCGCTCGGGGGCAGTAACGCCAGCCAAATCGCCGCTCGGGGGCAGTAACGCCAGCCAAATCGCCGCTCGGTGGCAGTAACGCCAGCCAAATCGCCGCTCGGGGGCAGTAACGCCAGCCAATTCACCAAAAATAATGATCTGGCGCTTTAGAGTTGAAACCTCACACTTACCTGGTTAATATCTAGATGTTTGGGGATTAAAATGACTATAATGAATATAGAAAAAAACGCATTGTGGTAACATTTTTTTAAGCCATATTTTTCAGCTTTATTCCATTTCGGTCTGTATTTTTTGTGCGTGTGTGATTTGCGTCTCTTTTCATGCTGAATTGTGTTTGTGTGTTTGTGTGTGCATGTAGCTCATCAGGGTGGTGTGACTGTGGTGTTATTTGTGCTGGAGATGGAGTGGGTTCTGAGCACAGGACAGGATAAGAGCTTTACCTGGCACTGCTCGGAGAGCGGTCAGCAGCTTGGCACCTACAGGACCACTGCGTGGGTGTCTGGACTTCAGTATCCTTTTTAACAGACACAGCCTGCCTGCCAAAATGCGGGAACCTGCTACGGGAATGGTCAAAAGAGGAAAAGGCCAAAAAAAAAGTGTAAGATCAAACGGGTCTACAATGAGGTGTCAAAGTCTAACACCTGAAATGTAATGAAAATGACAATTGGTGATTAGAAGGGTGTTGTCTTCATTCTCCAGCGCTAGTCAGCACAGATGCGTTCAGACAGATTGAGCAGCATCAGATCAACAGTGAAACACGAACACCGTCTTCTGCAGCTGCTTTTAATATGGTCAATACTTTTGACATTAACTGATGTATGTTACCAGCGTTGGTTGGACAGTGTAGTGGTTAACACCTCTGCCTTCTACACTGTAGACTGGGGTTCAATGCCCCATCTGGGTAAACACCCTACACTATACCAATAAGAGTCCTTGGGCAAGACTCCTAACACCGCATTCAACTACCTGTGTAAAATGATCAAATTGTAAGTCGCTCTGGATAAGAGCGTCAGCCAAGTGCCGTAAATGTAAATGTAATGCTGTTCTTTAACAGATAACACAGAGTAACTTTTAGTAATAAACTTCTCTACCTCTGGTTTTGAAAGCTACTGCAAACGTGCATCTGTGTGGATTCACTGCTGTTTCTTCTCTAAATGACAAACACTTGTGTTCCAATAGCACCCCCTGCTGGAGAAGCTTCAGACTGCTGGATAGAAGTTCCAAAGCCACATCTGCATGCTTTACATGTTTAAAAAAACAAAGCAAGGGGTTTTCCACTAGTTGTTCTGGATTTTAGCTTTAGATGCCTTTGGGGAATCCAGGCACTAACACCATTTTATGACGGATCTAAAACAGCGAATTAAATATAGAAGAACCCTTTCTTTCGGTGTTGGTTTTCTGGTGAAGGTGTCCATTTCAGTTTCGTTCAACTGAGGCACAAAAACTTGGCGGTCTCTGCTGTTTAATCTGCTCCAGTGATCACGTGATGTTAGTGGTTTTGCTGCATTTATCTGCTATAGGAAGAATGTGATGCTCAAGTGCTAAAAATACAATAATGAACTGAGCTCAGTAAGAAAAAACACTGCATTAAAAAAAGGAAGGAAGGTTTAACACACAGCCTCAAGTGTCTCTACTGCTTTAATACAGCAGTTAAATAAATACAGTGAGAAATGGATAAACTGGCCATTTAATATGTTTTAATGTTGAGTTCCTTCCTCTTAATTATAGCTCCTTAACGAGCAGCTCGTTACTACGTCAGACTAACGAGCTCTGCCCACTCGCTGCTCAGCCGGCAGTTCGTTCAGCTCCACACAAACTGACTGACAGCGTCGTCTCGTCTTCAGCGTCGGACCAAATCGGCTGTCGGTCAGATGTGATCTTAAGTGTCCGTTTTCTGTTCGTGGCACAGTCAGAAGTAAAAACGTTGAAATGGCTCGAGCGTCTCCTACAGCTGCCGGTCGTTTCTTACACTGACGAACACTAAAGTGGCTTGTGTCTGTGTTGTGGTTTTCCTTGACAAGCCGCCCGTCAGATTTGATGTGGAGACCAGACACGCTTTTGTGGGTGACCACTCTGGTCAGGTGACCATCCTGAAACTGGAACAAGACAGCTGCAGTCTGGTCACCACTTTCAAAGGCCACACAGGTACACCTTCACAGACGGGCCCAAAGGAAACGCAGTCTTGTGCAAGAGTTTGGGCGTCCCCGGTGAACTGCTGTTTTGTTGATGTCCGTATTAATGGAAATAAGTGACGCATCCTCTACATGTTTGCACAGTTTATGTTTTGTGATGAGTTACAAACAATAAATAGAATATATGTGCTAAAATGTACATAATGGCGTATGTAAGTTTGTTCTCGCTTGAGGACTTGATTTCACTTGGAACAGCGGTCGGCAACACGCAGCTCTTGTACTGTGCTGTTGCGGCTCCACGGCAGAACCAGATTTTAAGGCTAAAACAAAGGTCATCGATAATTTGGAGAGGAATGTAGCGAGAAACTGTTTAACACTGAAGTCATTCTCGTTCACCAGCTTCTCGTTCGGATTTTGGGAAAGTTTAAACAAAGTTAGTGAATGAGAAGCGACTTCAGCCTCGAATGCTGAGACACGTTTTACAAGAAGCTGAGGAAAAGTTTCCTGCTGGAGATGCGAGAAAAGCGGCTATAGCTGAGCTGAAGCTTAAAGCAGAGCAGAGTCAGTCTCTGTTTTTGTTTATTATATTTTTTTTTAGCCCATATTAGTACATCAGCACATACTGAGACATATTTACAGGGAAGATGGTAAAATGGGCGTGAAATGCTGTGGCTACCAAGGTGGTTCGACTTTATTTATTTATTTATTTTTGTTGTTGAAGGGACAAAATGACTCTTCTTAGCTTTTGGGTTGTGAGCCCCGAGTTAGAAAATGAACAGATCTTGTCATCTGACTAAACACTTGGATACAACTATGTGTGTAAAGCTGTTTCTGTTTGTTTTGTTTTTTTTAATGATATTGTAAATGTGATGCTCATGTTGCAGGTAACGTGACCGCTTTGTGCTGGGACCCAGTGCAGAGGGTGTTATTCTCTGGAAGCTCGGATCATTCCATAATTATGTGGGACATTGGGGGCCGGAAAGGCACAGCCATCGAAATGCAGGGACACAAGTAAGATTTACATCTACACAAAGCTGAAGGCTTGGCAAAGAAACATGTTCAAAGTTTAAAAACCCATTTCAGATTTTACTGACTTGGACTTTTGGAAGTTTGAACATTTATATTTTGTCACCAGAACCAGCAGAACACTGTGGAAGCTTTACCAAATGTTTCAGGACTGAATGTTTGGTAGTGACGATTTTGAGGAGATCTCAGAAATGCTAGCCTGTACGTGATCAGCGAGCCGAGCTTTGACCAGCTGTACACACACAAAATCAGATGCTCATTAAACACCACAAAAGACAAACGTTTACTTAATTGCTGAAAATGTGTTTCAGTGATGATGATCCGAATCACGGATTTTCAGAATTTGGGACCTAACTGCTCACCATGTGGCCATGAGGGACAGGGATGCAGCCTGACTTCCTAGGGCGTGGCTAAAATAAGGCCCCGCCCACACGCTAAAACTCTGTTTTGGTAGTGACTTGAAAACGTAGCATTTCTATTTCAGAATTAAATGCATTTTAAATGTTAATCTTTCCACTTCACTTTTGAAAGAACTCAAAAAATCTTTAAAAATGTAAGTAATATTTTCACAAGTGTAAGTTTAGGGGTTTGAGTTTGGGACCGACACCTCTCAATAGAAAGTACCCTGTAAATGAGGATTTTTAAAACACATTTAGCTTCTCAATTAATGCCTTGGGCTTAAATAGATCATAACATAATTCATAATAATAATGAAGTTCAGAATGCTTACTGTTTTTTTTTTTTTTTTACTGTGAAACTGCAGCTTCGCCTATTTTAGTTAAATGGTCCATACACAACTGGACTGATGTTTAAAGGAGCTTTGTTTAATCACGGAAAATTGAATTTGTCACATTTTAGACATGGGTTGGATGTATTATGTAAACATTGTGCAAAAATGGGCAAAACAGCCTTTTTAAAAAAATTCTTATTTACATATATTCACTTCTTCTGACTACAGCAGTTTAGCAGATATATTGCAGCCAATCAGAATACAGGTCATTTACATATTGGTTCTAAAGGCGCAGCAACAAAAAGAGCCTGTTTAATACTAAGCGATAAAGAGAAATTGCAAAAAAGATGGAACTGTTTTGGAAACAGCATTAGTGAAAAATATAATGCAAGAATGTTGGATATGAGCCGTTTATAATCAGGCAGAAAGCATGTCGTGTATATAGAAGAGCATATTAGTCAACAATAATGCTTTTTTTTTTTTTTTTTTAGTTCTCACCAAAATAGAAACTAGCACCCGCTGTTTACTCATGACTGTCAGGCTGACTTTTCGTCACACCATCAACGTGACACAACTGCACTGGATAAACTCGCGGAGTCCTTCACAAGAGTTTACAGAACAGGGTCTGTGTGGTAGAGGAGAGATGCTGGTTTGCTGGTTGGGTTTAAGGGGTTTGGCACGTTTTAAAAGTTGCGGTACGATCTGTTAAAGTGTGACACATTAAAGTGAACAGTGTTCGTTGTTTTTATTTAGTCACTAATTTATGAAGTCAATCAATTACAGCACCGTTATATTTACTATCCAAAAAACCACCAGTGAACCTCTGTGTAGAATCAAGGCCTCCGTTTTATACTTCTTATTCACTCCTAATGTTTCATTCACCTGCCATGCTCACGGGTGATTTGTCCCCTTTACAACATCTTTATGTAAAAAAAAAAAATTAATTAATAAGATTGAAGTGAATTGTATAGTGTTATTATTTATTTATTTATTTATTTTAAAGCAGTTTTCTTTTGGGGGGTTAATTTGCGCTAAAAAATAATACATCACAGCGCATAAGACGAGCCTTTCGTTACAGAAAATCCTTCGGCCTGATGGACAGAACTGCAGCGTTCACACACCGTATAAATGCTGTGAGGAGGAAATCAAATTTTAAACTGTTGGTTCAGTTAGTTTTGGTGCCTTTTTATTTACCGCTGGGCAGGAAAGCAGCCACGCCTATCTAGTAGCTAACGAAAGGATAAAGATTTTTAAATAAACTTCGATAATCTAAAGACAAATGGACTCTGAGGATCCGAATTCGGAGGATCCAGGGATATTTGGGAGAGAAATGTACACAGGGCAAAACTTATCGGGTTCTGAGGGGCTTTTTATTTAACACAGGGGGCGATAGAGGCGATTTTTAGAAAAACCCTTTATAGAAATGGGCCATAGAGAAATGGAGCTCAAACTCGGCGCTCCTAATACGGGCATAACGAGGACTACAGGATGACGCACGACTACAGACAGCGGTCTAACCCCGCCCACTCACGCTGATGTTACAAGGAGTGTTTCAGCCCAGACTGATTTTTGAATGACACATCGCAGCTAATCAGATCAGAGCTCATTTACATGCATCAGTCTTAAAGGCACAGTAACGAAAACAGCCTGTTTTGATAAAGGAGATAAAGAGAACGGTCATGGAAAAAAGAATTATCACTGTTCTTTAGTGTATATGCCACCAAAAACGCCACACTTACCTTGGGGACAAAAATGTATGCTACAGGATCTAAAAGGGACTTGATATCTTATGAAATGTAGGATATAAAGGCCGTTTTGCATCTTGTAGCATAAATCAGACAGTATGCTAGTAAATAATGTTTAGGCTTATGGATTGTTGTGCTTTGCACTGTATATCAGGTGGTCAGCGAGGACCATAGCGCTTGTATGATTGCATGATTGTGTATTATCAGTAATATTGTGCTTGCAGTGAGAAGGTGCAGGGACTGTGCTACGCTCCCCATACTCGCCAGCTCATCTCCTGCGGCTCTGATGGAGGAATCGTCGTCTGGAACATGGACGTTACACGACAGGAGGTGATAGAAAACATGTGAATTTGCAGATTAATGTCAAGTTTATCCTCTTACCCCAAATGTAGTCTTAGTTTTGCAGCGGGGCTACAAAGATAATGTAGCTAACAAGTAATAGAAGTGTATATACACCATATAGAAGCAGGAGATCAGCCTCGAGTCTGGAGGATAGATGTTTAGTCTTTCACGCTGGTTATAGACACAACAGACTCACCGGCTGAGACGTTCAAAGAGTGGTGTTTATATAGGCGTCTCAGGCATATAGCGGCCCTTGGACCATTACCAAATAAAGAGAGCAGACCGAAATATCTGCTCAGGATGTCTTTGGTGGGATAACCACACACATACAGACCACACATGTATTATAATTCGTAATACTGTAATTCATATTATATACAGTGTGCAATGCAGCATTTACAATCATTTCTTCACACCATATGATCCACTGTTATCTGTAAACGTGGCCTAAACTACACTCTTAAAGATGGTTCTTTAGCAATGGTTCCATATAGAACCGTGAACACTCAAAGAACCCTTTGCATGACTGGGGGCAGTCGTGGGCTGGAGGCTAGGGATCCAGCCTCGTGACTGGAAGGCCGCCGGTTCGATCCCCAGAGCCGACAGCACATGACTGAGGTGTCCTTGAGCAAGACACCTAACCCCCAACTGCTCCCCGGGCGCTGCGGATTGGGCTGCCCACCGCTCCGGGCAAGTGTGCTCACTGCCCCCTAGTGTGTGTGTGCTCACTAGTGTGTATGTGGTGTTTCACTTCACGGATGGGTTAAATGCGGAGGTGGAATTTCCCCGTTGTGGGATTAATAAGGGTCACTTAATCTTCTTTGCATGGTGAGATGGTTCTTCAGATTGATGGAGAATGTGTTGTATGTGTTGTGGGTCTCTATGGAACCCTTTTAGAAAGCAGCCCTTTTCATCTAGCACCGTTCTTCTTATTGTTACAATGTCAAGCTTGGCACAATAGAAGAACCCTTTTTGGTGCTACATGGCACCCTTCTGAAAAGATTCTATATAGAACCATCTACAGGGCGTTCTCCATAAATCTGAAGAACCATTTCATCATGCATCTTTGAGTGTTCATGGTTCTCTGTTTTCTTTATCCAAGAACCCTTGAAGTAGCTAAAAACAGTAGCTGCTGTCTTAAACACACATTAACAGCTGAATGTATGAAAGAGGACTGTTTTACAGTGTCAGACACCACATAAGCCAGCCTACTAGGGATTTGGGGATGCAGCTTGCATGATGGTAATTCCTTGTTGGCTACACCAGCCTCACAGTTCCAGTGTACAACTTAAGGAGACTTGTGACATCAAACATGTCTTGGCTGATCGGCTACATTTGGGCTAAGAGGGAGACTGCATTATGGCTTTAAGTGTGAACTGATCTTTAATGGCTTTGTGCGTCTTCCCACTGGCACACCTTATAATAAACGCTGTGTGTTTGTCGTGCGCTCCCTCTCTCAGACTCCAGAGTGGCTGGACAGCGACTCCTGTCAGAGGTGTGAACAGCCGTTCTTCTGGAACTTCAAACAAATGTGGGACAGCAAAAAGATCGGCCTGCGACAGGTAACCACCACAAAGCACACACAGGCTCACACAGTTCACACAGCAGGTAAAAGTGGCCCACCTGATATTCTCACCAAATCCGAATTTTTTTTTGGTCAGCTGTTCAGATTGTCTTTTAAATGTGATCTGTATGCGACGTCAGTCTGAACAGATCAGCTCCAAAACTGACCCACGTGCAAAAGGACAGAGCTTCACGTGGCTCATCCAGAGGTAAACAATCATAACTGCCAACGAACGCCAGTCGCTCCCAAAGGATCAGCTTCATCTTCACCAGCATCACAGGAGCCATCATGAAGCTTCACTGACTGACAGCTGGGCTCATCGCCCTGAATGTGATCCAGCTCGCCGTAAAAAGGGCGCGGTCACTTCTTTGGTTTGTGTCCTCGGTTGGGGTTCTTTAAACTTCGCCTTCAGACTTTTAACTGTTCTTTGATGTTGCAGCCTCGTTCTCCTCCTTAGCAGCATAAAATCATGACGTAAAAGCCGCATGAATTCTGATTTGGCTGTTCAGACCGAGCCGGGTTGGCGCACATCGGATACGGATCGTATTTCAGCACCACATATGAAAACATCTTAAATCAGAACTGAAAATGTCAGATTCACTGTGTTTTATCTGTTCACACTGACGCTATAGAGACACACGTGAAGAAAAAGATCAGATTTGAACAACTTCTACCTGCTGTGTAAACGTAGCCATAGACATACAATCAGTATCACGGTTTTCCCCTTCAGTTTAATTGGTACAGTTATATACACTTAGTCAAATTACATGCTTTGATCATTTTCTGTGAAAATAAGTCCTCACATCCTGCACAGGGACCAAACTTAAATAATTTATCTGCAAATTTTGATGCACTTATTGTTTACTTGCTGAGTTTAACGTATTGATGAAAAGAAAATATAGAATAAATGCCCAATAACTTTTGAACAGAACGCATTTTGTCTTATTTTTCCAGTATGTCCTGCTTGTGCACACTAGGGGGCAGTGTAAAACCAAAGCAGTAAAACTTGAAAGCAGGGAATAAACCTTATTTTTTTTGTAAGTTATCTCTCAAATTATATAGTACAATAAAGATTTCGTAGAATAAAAACAGATGCAATCTGCTTGATGTTCATGCTAAAATATCTGAGCACTCATTTTAGATCATAGCCCCAGGCAGAATGGGAGTTTTGTGCTGGAGCTGTGCAAAGGATGCTCGTTTTTATGTACGTGTGTAGATGCTTGTATCTGTATCAAAACAATGAGACTGTTAATGTTCTATCTGAAGAAATTACAGTATGTTTTTGCTTCATTGCAGAGGAAATCGCTTCACCTGGAACAAATATTTTATTTAAGCAGTAGAACACGAGAGCGAGCGATGTTATCACAACATAACATCCCGGCTGTGATCTGGTGGCCGTAGATCATCACAGCCGTGATGTTATTGGTGATAAGTCCCTCCTCAAGTGCTCTACTGCTTTAATACAGCAGTTAAATAAATACAGTAAGAAATGAATAAACTGGCCGTGAACGCGGCTTTAATATGTTTTAATGTTCAGCTCCTTCCTCCTAATTAGAGCTCCTTAGCGAGCAGCTTGTTGCTACGTCAGAGTAACGAGCTCCGCCCACTCGCTGCTCGGCCGGCAGTTCGTTCTCCTGCGTCACACAGACCGACTGACCGTTTGGGAATTTAGCGTCGTCTCGTCTTCAGAGTCGGACCAGATCGGCTGTCGGTCAGATGTGACCTTAACAGTGTCCGTTCTCTGTTTGTGGCAAAGTGAGAAGTAAAAGCGTTCAAACAGCTCGAGCAACTCCTACAGCTGTCAGAGCCGTTGCTTAGCAACGGCGTCTCAGCGAAGTAATAGTGTCTGTGGAAAACCTTTGACGTCATGGTGAAACAGCAGCACCGTTAGAACGCCTGTCAACCAATCATCTTGCATCTGGAGAATTTTATTCCGATCGAACAGTGAGCGCACGTTTTATTATAACCTCCTCTGACAGGTTATAACGTTCTAAAGTCAACGCCGTCACCACGTTCAGGTGCATTTTCTAATGACACGTTATGTCCTTGTTTATAAGTATTTGGGGTTCTAATGTTTTCCTGTCTTGCACTTTATTTACAGTATGACTTATTGTTTGTAGGTAAAGTAGAACCGCCAACGCCGTAGCGCCTCAGTAAAGATCACTGACTGTTGTTTTCTTCCCGAAGCATCACTGCAGGAAGTGCGGGCAGGCCGTGTGCGGCAAGTGCTCGTCCAAGCGCTCCACCATTCCGCTCATGGGCTTCGAGTTTGAGGTGCGGGTTTGCGACAGCTGCCACGAGTCCATCACTGATGAAGAGTGAGTTACATCTCCAGATGCTTCCCACCGTAACGCACCCTTGTTCTACTGAATTGCTGTCTAGTCCTTAAACTGAACTATAAAGTTTATTTTAGTCTGATTCCTGCCGTAATCCCCCGGATTGGAAACGTAGTCAACCAGCGAAGGCGTGTTAGTTATACACTGAAGCTAAGAGGCTAATGGAGCATTGTGCTAACTGCATGGCGAAATCAAAACATTTGTCTCAAAGTAATCGATAGGGTTAAATGGTCTATAATCGACTGGTTCATGTCATGTTTCTGACCCTGTACAACACTGTTGTCTATAAAAATGGACATAAAGTAGTTTTGGGGGGGGGGGGGGGGGTCCAACAAAAACTTCATGCTTTAATGAAATGTGATCAGTCAGAATTTCATCTTTTTTTTTTCCCTTGTCTCTGGTGGGAATGTGCTTCTGTAAATGTCTGAGGACATGCTGAGGAGAGAGAATGGGTTCTAGATTTATTTCCGTTATTCTATTATATTGTTCTATTATTTATTTCTGTATTTATTTATCTGCTTTGGCACAAAAGTGATTCCTGTAAACCCCAGCTGGACTGGTGTGCTGCGAGTTTCCCCACAATATTTATTTAATCAATCGTTTGTTTGTTTGTTTGTTTGTTTGTTTGTTAGACGGGCACCCACTGCAACGTTTCATGACAGCAAGCATGCCGTCGTGCACATGCACTATGAGCCGACCAGGAGCTGGCTGCTGACCTCCGGAGCAGACAGGGTCATCAAGGTCAGTCAGCAGTGAAATACATGCTAGCAATCATTGTTGATGTTTTAGAGGTGGTTGTCTGTTGTCTTTTAAATGATATGATGACTTGTGCTTGATATGACCAGAGCCATAAATCTACAAAATATAGAAAACGGGCAACAAAAAATGCACCAAGCTTTTTTATTTTGGTGGAAGTGAGCCTTTTTTTTTTTTTTTTGAATATTCATCACTAAACATGATTCTAACTTCGCATAATCAGTGCAGTTGAGAAGCCACATTCAGATTAACTGCATATTGTCCAAAAAAATCCAAAAATTTTAGCGTAATTGTTTATTTTAAAGCAAAAACTTTCTTAACCTTTAAATAACAGCTAATCTAGAGATTCCGTTCATTTTGGAGCATTCCTATTGGTCCATTCATCATGAAAATTTCACACAGTGTGAAAAGCAGCTGCTGTGTTCAAATGATGTAGAACATTTAAACATCAGACAAAAACACAGA
This sequence comes from Pygocentrus nattereri, assembly GCF_015220715.1. Taxonomy (NCBI): domain Eukaryota; kingdom Metazoa; phylum Chordata; class Actinopteri; order Characiformes; family Serrasalmidae; genus Pygocentrus; species Pygocentrus nattereri. The sequence goes on from NC_051216.1 coordinate 45,888,283, forward strand.
GGTTGGCCACTCGTTTTCCTATACAAGCGGTTCTGACGTCTAGGCTTTGTTGAGACTGCAGGGCAAAACCGGTTTGTTTTTTCTGAGTCTGATGTTTTAGACGGACTGTTCAAATGTCAAGTTACAGTTGATCAAATCTGATTTGTATGTTCAGACTGTAGCCACATTTGCTCCCATATCCACATTTGTTTGCCATAGTAACAACAAATGCATGCATACTGTGCTGGGACTAGATAGATTTACTAAGATGTACCCCTCTCAACACCGTCCAGCTCAAATTGAAAATGCCAAAAATGCAGATTTGAGCTGCCTGTCTGAAAAAGGCCAGAGTGTTTTTTTTTTTTTCCTGCACTCAGAATTAGAATAAAATAATAATCTCAATTTTATATGTGTTTTGTATTTCTGTAGTTATGGGATATGACCCCTGTGGTATCCTGAAAGTGACCTTGACCAGCGGTGACCATCCCACACCAGAGGATGGTGTCACCATTGCAGTACTCGGCGCAAGCTCTGTGTGGATGGAGAAGATGCACGCAGTTCACCATGGACCCAGATGTTGTCTGCTAAGAAGATGAAAAGCCTTTGCAGGATCAGCTCAAACAGCCTGCAGAGACAAACTGAACTCAAGGAAAAGTCTAGCACTGATCTGGAGGGTGGACAGTAACAGGAAATGCCCAGGATGTGTGTGTGTGTGTGTGTGTGTGTGTGTGTGTGTGTGTGTGTGTGTGTGTGAGAGAGAGACATGTGGGACCATGTACAGTCATGTGAAAAGAATAGCTTGACCAAACACGTTAATGTGGCTTTCAGTGAATGGGAGCTAATGGCCAGCAGTTAGCATGACATCACTGGCACAGTACTAATTGGTGGCTGTTCTTCTTTTTAATTTATTGTAAACAGCGTTCGCTTTTTTGACTGAACTGTTCCTTTAAAATGGGCCAGTCGCGTCCTGCTTAATCAGATCCTGTGAAAAAGGCCTGAGCTCTGTTACCCTCTTTAAAACCTAGTGTTGTTTATTCGTCTGTGAATATGCAAATCAAACTGTTGGTGTTGATTCAAGGCATGTGGCATGTGTGAACAAGTGCCTTTCTCATACATGCTTAATTTATGTTACACGTGGTCCGTTGATCATGGATCGTCGATTTGACACTAAATTAAAACGGATGTTGTTTAGCTGTAGTAATAATTATTGAAAGGGGTCGCACCTTGTGTGAAGCCCCCTGGTTTGAATTCAGTTTAAACTGGACCGTGAAAAATTTGTTTACCTTTGGTGAAATGGGTATGAATTACTGGGTTTGCATGGCTGTGAAGAGGATTCATTAAGTGGAACTTTGTCACGGGTTGAGGTCAGTGTGTTTATTTTGTTAGGGACCGTGTAAATAAAGAGGCGAGTTAGGGTTGAGAGGTGTAGATATCAAAGATGAGTAAACGCCAGCAAACCTAGAAGCTGATGCAAGCATCCTAAACTAAAGCATACTGCCCTACTTCTTTTTTTCATTTATATCTTACCTTTGATGTAGATGGTTTGCAGATCACCGCCAACAATGACCTGGCAGCTTTTTTCTTCAGCTCGGACTGATGTTTTTGTTTGTGTTTACCTGTGAAAATGGGCATCCTCTACTCTGACAAAGTATCGGGTTTCCCTTTTATAGACCCCCGTGCCAGTGTCTTTGGGCTGGTTCACCAACAGGGCTTTATACCATGATGCAACTTTATGGGTGTGACATAAAGATTGTTGGACCAACTGGTTGCGAGCCGAATGTTCACTGAGAACGGGCGTATGGTCAAATTGAAGACCTTTTCTAGGCAATGGAACCACTTTAAACAAGCTAGTTGTAAGTCTCCAATTGGCGCAATGAGACACAAGCACAGACTGGCAGTTGCTGAATTCCATCATTAAACACATTTTTGTTGAAGGCGTTCATGAAATCTTTAGTCTGGGAGTGTCCACTCACTGGTCTAAGATATTTGTACATGTGTGATGTATTACTTCAGAGTTGGTCCTCGATTTCCAGAGGAAAGAGAAGTTTTCACAGAGTATCAGTTTAAGAAAGACACTGTCCAATATTACACTATTTCCAGAATATTTCGCTCCTGAAGTGGGACAGGATTATATAACGGAGGGAACGCAGTGATCCACACTCATGTCTATGTGGTGTTTGTGTAGAGGTGGCCGTGTGGTCAATGAGGCCCAGAGAACCTTTTGATGTAACGTTTTTTCCTCTGGTTTTATATTAAGCTTATTTTGTTTAATAGTCTATTCAGAGGATCTTAACTTGATATAGCAGCTGTTTATTTACAGTGATGGTTAAAGGTTTGTAGCTGGGTAAGTTACAGCATTCCTTAATCCGTGTATTCATAATAGATTATGATAGATTATTTAGGACCTTCTGACACAAACCTGAAGCTTCTTATTTGCCGGCTTCTTATTCGAGTTTCCCCGTTCCACCTTAAATGGTGCAGCTTCAGGCACCAGAGAGTGACTGCTGTACCATTTTAAAGCGGAACGGGGAAATTTGAACAAGAAGCTGGCAAATGGGGAGCCAGTTATCTTCGTCGTCCTTACTGTGTTTTGGGGGGTTTTGGTTTATTTTTGTGTGTATTAAGACTAGAAGTGATTCACACATTGGTGGATTTGCTGAGATTGTGTTTCTCGCGCTAAGCTCTGTTTTTAGCATCAGGTGCAGACTGAATACTTTCCTGCTGGTCTGAACGGCTAATTACCACGATCAGTTATTAAAGAGATAAAAGCTGCCGAGAGCACCGGTGCAGCCCGGATTAATCTGTGTCTGAGGATTATAATTAAACGGATTTGGTGAAAATGGGTTGAGTAATAATGAGACTCATAATTTCTCAATAGAAGTGAATCTGATCTTGACCTCTCCAACATGGCCGACGCACAGACGTATTGCCTGAGATGGAGAACCCCGCTGGTGACATCCTGTACAAATAAAAAGAACGCGTGGCCGCGACTTAGTAAGGGGTGGGAACGATTTGGTAAGCCGCGTTCTCATTCCAAGTCATGGCCACGACTTAATCATCACATTCCCACGCCTTACTAAGTCGTGGCCCAGCATTAGGATCTCGTTCCCATGCGTTAATAATGCGTGGCCACACCTTACTTTTTATTTATACAGGATGTCACCAGCGGGGCTCTGTAGCAACAGACAATGCAGCATCTCGGTATGTATACATTGTTAATTGTCGACTTCGATCGACGTGTTTTCTGTATAGGAAGATGTTTCAAAATGACTGTCCGTTATATTCGGTGGTACAGTACAGATGATACAGATAAAGATGAGGTTAAAAACTTTCTGCTACTTTAATGTAACTATATATTCCACAGCTTCGTTAGGCAGATTATGATGGCACTCATCACTCATGGACTCGAGGCAGCTGTTGAGTGGCGGTAGCAGAATAGAAATGGCGCTATGAGGCTAATGTGGCTAACAAGCAATGGGAGCTTATAGCCTGAAACTGGCATCTAATTCATCATACTCATGTGTCTGATTCACCGTTATCAATAAAATAGACGAAAGTACGTCACATAGATAAAACAGAGGTGGTCCTCTTGATCCTGAGTTTCGTCCGTCTGTAGCAGGATTAATACTGATGGGAATGTTCCACTAGATTTTGAACATGCATTCAATTAATGTATCTACAAATCGAGGGTTTCTGCTGTACTTAATTCACCACAAGGGACGTTTATTTTGAAAGAGTGGTCAGGTAGGCTGGGCCTTCAGAGGCTAAAATAACATTGAAGCCAGAGCAGGTTTATGGCCACTTCCTATTTCCTTCGTTATATCAAAAATAGGAGTGCTGAACAGCAGGGGGCGCCCGTGAGCGAGTCCTCAATGAATGGGAGTGAATGGAGCTCAATGGCTAAAACAGACGACATTGCAGAGGGTAGTTCTCTGATGAAGCATCAGGCTCGCCCTTTTTCCTGATATGCCTCTTTTCATTTGCTCCTTTCGTTTCTCAAACCTTATATTGACATGTATAAGCAAACAAAAGCCCTGGTCTAGACTTTATATAAGTCAGCATCACATCTAAACATTGATTTTCAGTGCAAACTGAAGGGCCTGAGCGATATTTTAGTATCGCCCAATGTCACTGACACATCAGTCAGGCGCTTATTGCGCACTTTGTTTCAAATATGATTAATAATTAATTGGACTAATGGAAGAAGTTTTTGAAGAGGATCTGTGTTGAATTGGCCTCACTTTCACTGAGGCTGGCGCCGACGGGGACACAGGACCAGGTCTTGAAAAGGGCAGCAAATCAAATATCCTCATCGGGCAACTTTGGGCCACCTTGATTTAAAACGACAGGCTGTAAAACTTTCTCCTCATCCCAAAAGCTCAGACAACAGCTCGTACATTAAGAACATCTTAAAAAAAAAAAAACTACTTCCAGATTTTTTTGGTTTTAATTGCTTTTTATTGGTGGAGCCGATCAATAAGAATCCGTTTAAATAGACTCTGTTTCCGTATACAAAGAACTTCCATTAGATCCGTTAGAAAACGTATGGAGCTTTTTCTTTCTGGCTACTTCAGCTTCAAAAATAAATCAAGCATAGTATATCAAATGTATAAATATTTTAATTTGTTCATGAGTAAACAAGGACTTGTTTTGTCGATTTGCTCACAAGTATGTCCAAAAGTATCCAGACTGCCGTTCTACTGAGTGAATTCAGTTGTACTGAGCTACACCCACTGAGGAGACCTGGTGTTCAAGTGCACACCCACAGCATGCATTAGCCTAAGGCCACCATGCCCAATACCAAGTGTCTGCCAGAGGGGTATAAAGCCCACCAGCACTGGGCTGTGGAGCAGTTGAACTGTGTTCTCTGGACTGATGGAGCTCCATCCAACTACCTTTGGGATGAGCTGGAGTGATCCAGAAATAATCACCGGGCATAAGTACCTGAACTCACTAACGATTTTGCTATTATGACTAAATGCAAACAAATCCTCACAGCAATGTTCAAACATCTAGTATAAAGCTTTTCTGGAAGAGTAGTGGCTGTTGCTGCTGCAAAGTTAGAAAAACCCTCTATTAGTATGTTTGATTTCAGAAGAAAGGTGTCTACAAACTTTTGGACAGGTAGTGCATCTTGGTGTGTTAAGAAATTAGTAGTTCCACATAGACTTAGTGTTGTGGCAAGAATAAAAACAGAGAATCCAGACAGTTTAAGTGTTGGAATGATGGATACACTGTAGAAGAATCTTCAGATGCGTCTGCTTTTTCTTCAGACGCCACCTTCAAATGTCCTGGTTGGCCTTCAGGTACTGCGGCCACAGAGAGCTTGACTTTCTACATCACAACTCATGGTTTGAACTTCTCCGCAAGCTGCTCCAGTGTGCTCATGAGCTTCGCCTCCTCAGCGGGAGAGGACCTGGAGGAGGCCAGGGGCAGATGCGTGGACACTGCCTTTCTGTCTGCAGAGTTATGGGAGAAGACCAAGGTTTAAGTGAAAGTTGACAAACACAAAACAAATTTCCCCCCTTTACCTCAATTGTAGTCAACTGAATGATATGTTTGACGTCAGAAGCTTCTGTGGTGATTTAACAATCCACTACATTGTCCATAGGTAACCATTAGAAAAACCACAGCAGGTGGTCAAGCATTTTCCTAGGTAGCCCCAAAATTGTGGAATCATCTCCCGACCTCTGTCCATGAAAACTACGTCAAAAACTGAAAAATGGCAAAAGTCGTTATACATGGTTTTGTTCCAACAGCAGCGAAACGCTACTTATAAAGCAGGAGAAGTCCGTATTTCCACAGTAAGATAGACAAGCATGTAGAATTGATGCTTTCTCTGTTCTACTGTGTTTCCCATCACTGGGTAAAAGAAGCTCCTGCCTTTATTATTAGATCATATCAGAATAAATGCAATAACAGCATTGAGATCTCTCATTATTATGGATGAGGAGTCGAATAAACAGCAGAAAAAGACGTTTTTACATTGATCTTAGTGTTAAAAGGTTTCAGTTATTGGCCCGAGAGGCTTCCTAACTCTCGGAAAGGGCCAGGCTTAAACATGCAGATCATATGGACGCTGGGTGGAATTAGCTCGTGAGCTTTTTCACTCAGAGCCTGATCAAATCATAAAATATATGGTTAATATAAAATCCTTCTTGCCAAAAGGGCTACAGAACGTGTTTGCTGACCTTGGAAGAAGAGGCCACTGGGCTGTCTGACGGCAGCATCCGAAACGGCCAGCCAGACCACCGTATCCGCCCCCTGCGCCTCAGTGCGTAGCTTATTTTTCATCTTAGCGTGGAACTCTGGCATGGACGCCTGCACCGCTGCAGCCGAAACACAAAAACATCAGCAGTCATGTTTGGTTTGTAGTGTTGTAGCTTTACGTTGTGGTGCTGGATTCAGTAAAACTAAGCTTGGTTTGTATTCTATTAGTTCGCCAATGCGCTGAATACATGTTAAAGGGGAATTCCACCAATTTTTCACATTTTTTGGCCTCTTTAAATGGCTGAGATGTAAACAGAGCCATTCAGAGCGGTTTGGTGTGAAACGCTCTGTTCTACAGAGCTGTTCACAGTGGTGGTGATAGGAACCAGACGTCCACCTCTAAAACCTCCCGCACAGAAAGTTAGTACATGAAATGTTTACAGATACGTCGCCTACACTGTATTAAGGTTTACGGCCCGAAAAAAGGCAGAAGGAAATTGAGATGCCTACCAAAACTGTGTTGCCATGATTTCCTGTGTTGCCAAGAGCTTAGATGAGACGGTGACAGCAAGTGATGGAGAAAAAGTGCGCTGACTCATGCTGCCTGCACTGCAGTACAACGAAACCTGCCTATCCAAGCTATGGGACATGCATGCAGGGCACCATAAGGGCAAAATAGTATAACACCCAAAGAAAACCTGCGTCACGTGTGGGTTCTCTGGTGGTTCTGGATGGTAAATAAAGTGTCTAGATCTGTGTTGTAGTCATGGCGACACCTGGTTCCCATCACCACCACTGTAAAGAGATCTGAGTCTTTACAATCAACCGTTTCGCACCAAACCTCTCTGAACGCCTCTCAACAGCTGCTGATGTCGTAACATTTAAACTTTAAAGTGATGAACTGCGTTGTACTGATATTTAGTTCAAAAAGTCAAATGAAAAACCTCATTTCACAGCGCAGATCATTAAACTGTCCTCCTAAAAGTGCAAATGCAAATATGTTAAGTGCACAAACGCACCTGGCGTGTCGGCCCAGCCGGGGTGCATGGACGAGAAGTGGATCTCTTTGTGTTGAGCCGCCCACTGCTCCGTCATGACCACCTGTTGCCTCTATTTGCAGCAAAATACCCAGCGACAAGGTGAACAACTCATACCAGCTTTACTAACAACAAGCACATGTTCCACGTCGACTGTATAAAAAATGTAATACAATTACTCAGAAAGGACGGGGGGGGGGGGGGGGGGGGGGGGGGGGGAATAGGGGGTGTGGTTTGGTAGTGGTGGTCCAAAAAGACAACACAATACAAATAAAGAAGGCAGGTCGTTTTTTTAAAGAAGTATTTTATTGCATTACGCTACATCTAAAGAGTTCATTTGCAAAAAATGAGAAAATGTTACCTTTAAAAAAAACGAACCGACTGCGGCGACTTCAATCGGCGCATCTTCAACTCTAAATACGTTTCGTTACAAAAGTCGTTCACGCTTTACAGCAGAAGCCGTTAAACGCCAGCGCTGTTCAGCCAATCAGAGCGTGGCATTCGCCTCATGCTGTTTCAGGCAGAATCTCAAACGGCTCCATTCTCCCTACAAAGAGCAGCGCACAGGTCTTAAAATAACGGCTGCGTCAAACAGCTCGGCGAGTCTGACGGAGAGCCGCTCTGGAGAGCACCATTCATACTGGACACAAAGCACAACGACTGGGTGGAAAAGCCAAAATAATCCAATTCATAATCCGCATCCTGCACTATAGAGTACGGCGGCGTTTTAGGGCCACTGTTAATACAAATACAGTAGACTTCGAGAATAAAGTTGTAATAATGTAACAATAAAACACTATGTTATGAAATATTACGCCCTTTTCTCAAAATATTCCGTTTTTCTTGAAATGTTTTTTTCTCGAAATATTGTTTTTATCGAATTTTTTCGCAAAATATCCAGACTATTTTTCTTGAAATATTATATTATGATTACTTTTTATTACCAGGGGCCCTAAAACGCCGCTGAAACATAGGGAGCAGTGAGCCGTCTGAGATTCAGCCTTAGGATTTTCTGAGCTCTGATCTACCAGATGTTGAATACTGACCATTAAAGAGCTGTTTGTGTTGCAGTTTTCAGCTCTTTGCCTGTTTTACGGTAACGGATATTAAATACTGACCTTCAAAGAAACTTGTAACATTAAATTCAACTTTAACTCTGAAACATGAAATGACCACCGGAGCTTTTCTGCTTTTGCAGAATTAAAAAAAAAAAACAAACAAACAAAAAAAAAACCCAATAATACTTTATTTTGTAAGTTACCTGTGTTTTGTTATTTTTACTAAATCCAAACAACCCAACCGTGATTTGATTGATATTACCTGCAATGCACAATCAAAAAACACTATTTATGAAAATTCACTTGCAAATGAACTTAAAAAAAATACTTTAAAGGAAAACTTTCATGGAAAACTAATTTTTCCTTACTGAGCTTGATGTAGTACAAGAACAGTGTCAAAGAACATGCCGTTCACTCCCCAGTCCATATAGTCCATAAACAGCATTATATATATTTTATAATATATATATATTAATAAAAGTATCACTTACTTACTTATTAGCAGCCAGTTTTGAATTCACTGTTTACATACCTGCCTAAAACAGTTTAGCTGTGCCTCTCACACTGAAGCTATAAGGAGAGTCTGAGCCCAGGCTGCATCATCAGAAGACGCTCTTGTACTTATATGAATATTAAAAGGTCTGTAACAAGAACCGCTAATTCAATTCTAAGGGACGAAGTGAGGTTGGAAAAATGATCATGTAGAAATAAAAGTATGTTTTTGGTACACAGAACCAGATAAATGTACGATATGGGCTCTTTAAAAGGAAAAGAAGCATCTCTGAAGTTGTATACGGTTTAAAAACATGTTTCTTTTCTCATCCGGTGCTTGGGTGGGGTTAGGTGGACTTTCTGGCAGGCCAAATCAAACGTCCTCGTGGCCCGGCTTTGGTCCTCGGGCCACGTCTTGGGCCGCGCCGCCCTAAAAGAAAACCTCCGTTTTGTCTAATTCTAATAAAGTTCACACTTTGTTCATCTCGTTTTCTCTTTTTTTTAGTGAAGCAACACAAATCTGTGAAGCAGACGAATCAACATTCACTCGGTGTTCAAAAAACCCTCCTCCTACCACAGACGGGGGTCTCAGCGCCATTCTGTGGCCTGAGGGAACGATGGATTTTGGCATCCTGTTGGTCTACAAACGAGCTTAACCCTTAGAAGCTGAGAGTCCATCAAATGCTTCACTGTTCAAACGCACTGACGTTTGGTTACGCAGTGAAGTACGTTTACACTCAGTTTACCTTCTGAAGTGAGTCCTTATGACTTTTTTTGTTTGTTTTGATGTGAAAAATGACAAAAACACCGTTCTGTGCAGGTACGTGTTTCGTTCGTCAAGGTCCAAACAGTGTAGATGTTCCCTCAAAGATTCTACAGTGGTTCTAAGGTCTGATTGTGGAGCTTAAATCAGTTCCTCCAGGTGAAAAGTTGGTATTTGTTCCTTTTCATAACCGAATGTTTTAAAACAGAGCAGTAGAATAAAGGCCTGGAGGCGAGGCGGGGTGGGGTGTGTGGAGTCAGCACAGCTTAGAACAGATCATTTCAGTGGATTATGGCTCAGTTATGTTCCCTGACTGAAGGTACTGAGATGGAGCCTTGAGGGTTCCACCCCAGTGATGAGAGGAGCACTGACTCAGAGACAGTCTAGCACCTTTTTTTCTGAGTGTTTTATATGAGTGTATATATTTCCATCTTCTCTACTACTTACAGACACAAATGTGTTTATAAATCAAATTTGTTAAGGATCCAAATTTTGGAACCTGCACTTTTCATATAATTCTAATCATGTTAAAGTGAGTTAAGTGAGAAATGAGTACACCGTGCTTTTCATATCGCTGGCTGTAACTGTGACTTCAACAAGACTTCAGTGCTGTAATTATGATCTTATAGGCTGGAAAAATGAGACTCGGTTCCTGTGTACCAAAAACATTCCCGATTAATATAATTAGCCTGTTTTCTCCCTACGCTTCACATTTTGCCAAATAAGGCTGCACAGATTCCTGCAAACCGTGCAACAAACATATCCTGATATCCGTACATCAACAACGCAATGTGTCGTAGCGCTAATTCCCAAACCCTTCCGGCTACACATTATTACCTTGTTCTGAGCGTAAGCCATGGTGCCGTCAAAAGACCCCTTCTCAAACTGTAGATCCTCTACGTCCAGCTTCTGAACCAGCATCCCTCCAGAAGACACAGTGACCTAACAGGAAGGGGACGGTCACAAGTTCATTTAAGGGCTTTTCCTTAAAAATCCACTCGATGTGGCCATTAAGCTCAACTGCACGTTGATGGACTCACAATTATCATATCCTCGCTGTCCAAAGACAAACGAGCATCTACAAAGAGGTTATTCCAAGCAATTTCAGAGCATTTCTATTGGTAAAGACGAACCTGGTGTCTGAAGTTTCTTTAGTTTGCAGTGGAAGCTTATACCACCAACTGCGTGCCTGAATCATCTCTTGGTCCAATCTGTGTGGAGATGTTAAGTAACCTCTAACAGACTTAACTATGTGGTTTGTGCTCCATGAGGCACAGAGCGACACTATTGTCAATGACAACATGTGACCATGGCATTAGAGCTAGGATATTCCTCATGGTGCATTTACATGGCACCAGTAGGTGGAAGACGGAAAACTGTAGCAGCAGTATTTGCAGTAATCAGTGGAACTTTCTATCAGGAGTTCAATCTTCCCAATTTTTCAGCTCCACTTACTGTATAGCTGCACTTTGTAGTTCTACAGTTACAGACTGTAGTCCATCTGTTTCTCTGATACTCTGTTAACCTGTTCTTCAGTGGTCAGTGCTGAGAATGATCCACCACCCAAATAGTACCTGCTCTGTGAGGGTCCATGGGGGTCCTGACCACTGAAGAACAGGGTAACAGAGTATCAGAGAAACAGATGGACTACAGTCTGTAACTGTAGAACTACAGAGTGCAGTGAGCGTAGAAACGAGGAGGTGGTCAGAATGTTACGCCTGACCGGTGTATCTTATACTAATAATCAAATCTCCTCTGATAATCATCCATTTTTACTGGGAATGCTGTCACCATGGCAACATTTCCATGGTTGTCGGTCATGTCCCGCTATAAGGCACAGAACAATGGCATTTTCAATGGCAACATGTGACCATATTATAACAGCTGAGATGATCTTCATGCTGTGTTTATATGTTGGCGGTAAGTGGTCAACAGTAAAGTGCATGCGGCGACTGCAGTGGTCAGCAGGTCTTTCCATCAAGAGTTAAATTTTCCCTACTTTTGGCTCTGGCCCAGCACTGAATGCCCGTATGTGAAGTCCAGTGCACAAACAACAAACCCCAGATTTCATTGAAGATGGATTAGTGTGTATTCAAAACTCTCTTAGGATAAAATAGTAGCTAACGCCATCAATAAGGGCACAAACGCCACTATCTCCATGGCAACGTTGACACAGCTGCCTCGCACCGTCTGCAATTCTGCCGCGAGGCACAAAAGGATGGTTTAGAAATGCAGCATTGGGATGGCTTTTGGGGAAACTCCTGTCAGTTAGGCCAGATCTAGGTTCTAGGTAAGCTTTCAATATGAGCTTGTCGAAAGCACTCACGACTCTTGGGTCCTGGGACTTTTTCAAAGCAGGAATCAGTGCAGTGGTCAGGATGAACGTTCCTGCGGGAAACAAGCAGGAAGCTTCACTGAGACACATTCACCGGTGTGCAACATTCCAGGACGTGCGTAAATACGTTAAAGGGAAGTTTTAACGGGCTTCCCTTACCGAGCGTGTTGGTGGCAAAGTTTTTCTCCAGGCCTTCGTCGGTCAGCTCCCTCTGATTCACCATACACCCTGCGTTGTTGATCTGCAGAGGATCAACAGATTCACATCATTAATAAGAACATTATGAAAGTGCTTTAGCGTTACTGCGTGCAGAAGCAGGACCCCTGAACAGACGGTCCCCAGGGGGGCTTAAGCCTCTGCGCTACTGCCCTCAGATTCTAGCTCTGCTCTGGGTCGCTCACAATGCTCAGCTCATCCTCGCCCCAGGAAAACAGCCGGTGGGTCGGCTCAGGTTTTATGAGCTTTTGTGGGCACCTCCTCTAGGACTTTACCCTCGTAACTCCAGCCTGGAAACCCCACCAATATAAACACTGATAATGAGCTTATTTTTGTACAGCAGCCAAACATAAAGTCAGCAGTAAGGGGAGCCAATGACCTGCTAAACCACGTTCCTGCTATGGAGATGAAGAAAAGATTTGTATCAGTTTCAAAGTAATTACATACAGTTAAAAATCACTGTAAAATTACTACTAGATGCATCACTTTCACAGTAATGTACTGTACAGTTTTAAAGGTAAATAACAGTAAATTGGCTTATATAGTGTGACATCAGTGACCTGCACCACATGATTATTGTGATGCAGCTGTTTTCTGCTGTACACTTACAGTAATAAGCTGCACTTTAAATACAGTAAATCGCCTGTATTTTTACAGAACTTTAAAAGTAATGCAACACAGTAGCCTTTTCACTTTTTACACATGAAAAAAAAGTTCACGTTTAGAGCTAAAAGTCTGTTAACTAAAGAAAATAACAAGAGTGAATGTATCACTTCACCATGTTTTGTGCTGTTTATGCACCGAATATCCAAAATGTGGATTTTAAGAATGCAAATGCACATTTTAACTTGAGAAGTTAAAACAACAACAACAAAAAAAAACACTTAAAATTATGTCAGTTCAATTCAATTCAGTTCAATTCAACTTTGTCATTATACAATACAGGGTAGTACAGTATAACGAAACACTATCGGGCGACTTTTCCAGCGCAGTAATAAAAGATGCATAGTAAGCAGTGCAAAGACAAACGTGTTGTGTTATTTATTTATTTATGTTTATTTATTTATTTCTATAGTATCGCTTATATTTAGTATTTTGTATGATGCACATCTTTGTCTACTTACTGCTCTTTATCTGCTCACTGTCTATTCTGCTGTAACAATGCAAATTTCCGCCAGTGGGATAATAAAAGTCTATCCTATTATTTTTATTTGCAAAATATATATTTAATATTTTACTTGCGGATTTTATTATTTTATTTGAAACTTCTGGCAGAAAATTCACACCACCGTCTCCTTGATAAGCCTGTCAAGCTCATCCCTAACTCCCCCCCCCCCCCAAAAAAAAACCACACCCACACACACCCACACACACCCCCCCACCCACACCCACACACCCACAGTGCATGAGCCTGTGTAGAAGCATCCAGTACCTACTCACCAGGACATGCACACTGTGGCTCTGACTGAACGCACTGGCAAACTCCCACACCTGTCTGGGACTGGACATGTCCACAACGTGAACATGGACGTTCTGGAATGAAATAAAAGCCAGCGTAACGTGACGTTAGCGTGTAGCCGACTTCAGCACACAGAATACAGTAAACAACATCGTCTCCGAGCCTCAGAACACCATCTGCCTTCATAAGCCGCACCTCATTTTCACTCTGCTCCACGATGTCTTTTCTAGCCTCCTCTGCTCGACCTTTATTCCGACATACTAGGTGCACCGTCCCACCTGAGAGATCAGATGTCCATTAAATTTCACATTTCACAGAAAACAGCTTTTTCCTTGCTTGTTGTGAAATAACCGTGTGATACAGCATGTAAACACGGTCAGAACTCGTGATACTTGTGACGTTCGCGCCAAAGCCACAAAGACAGCCAATCAGACCCGAGCCCATCTACACACAGTCATGTCCATAAGTATTTGGACAGTGATGCCATTTTTATCATTTTGCCACCACAACGGACCCGAAATGAAACAGTCAAGATGTGATCGAAGACTTTCGGCTTTATTCCGAGGGCTTTGGCAAAAATATTCCATTAGCCTTTTAGGAATTACAGCCATTAACACAGTCCCTCTGTTCTCACAGACTCAAAAGTATTTGGGCACCGTCGCTGTCCAAATACTTGTGGAGTTGGCTGTATAACTGCCTTTTTAATTCTAAGCGATAAACTGAGGTTCGCCTCCAAATCAGGGGTGTCAAACTCAACTCTTATTTCATTTTTAACATTTTGGTATAAACTGAACTGACCACTGTTTATTCAATATACGCAAAAACTTCAACATTAATATAAACACCAAACAGGCGTAACATCATGACCACCTCCTCGTTTCTGCGCTCACTGTCCATCTAATCAGCTCCACTTACTGTATAGCTGCACTCTGTAGTTCTACAGTTACAGACTGTAGTCCATCTGTTTCTCTGATACTCTGTTACCCTGTTCTTCAGTGGTCAGGACCCCCATGGACCCTCACAGAGCAGGTACTATTTGGGTGGTGGGTCATTCTCAACACTGCAGTAACACTGACGTGGTGGTGGTGGTGTTTTAGTGTGTGTTGCGCTGGTCTGAGTGGATCAGACACAGCAGGGCTGCTGGAATTTTTAAACACCTCAGTGTCTTTATCCAGCCAACAGCATCCTGTGACCACTGATAAAGGACTAGAGGATGACCAGCACAAACTGTGCAGCAGCAGATGAGCTATCGTCTCTGACTTTACATCTACAAGGTGGACCGACAAGATAGGAGTGTCTAATAGAGTGGACAGTGAGTGGACACAGTGTTTAAAACTCCAGCAGCACTGCTGTGTCTGATCCACCCATACCAGCACAACACACTAACAAAGCACCACCATGTCAGTGTTATTGCAGTGTTACTGAATGACCCACCACCCAAATAGTACCTGCTCTGTGAGGGTCCATGGGGGTCCTGACCACTGAAGAACAGGGTAACAGAGTATCAGAGAAACAGATGGACTACAGTCTGTAACTGTAGAACTACAGAGTGCAGCTATACAGTAAGTGGAGCTGATAAAGTGGACAGTGAGTGTAGAAACAAGGAGGTGGTCATGATGTGATGGCTGATCAGTGTAACTAAAGGTCTACTGTCCATGTGATGTGTGTTAATCATTATGGAATGAACAGAAAGATTCCAGTGTAGGTTTTTACGAGCTCATCCTAAAGAACAGTAACACGTCAGATAAGAGGGCATCTAAGTCCCAGGGCTTCACACAGGAATTCAGTTCAAATCGATTTTAACTGGAACCTCGTGACTGCCTGAGATCCCGTTTTGTAAAAGTGAGACTTGTATCTGCTTCATTGCCTCACGCTGACCTCTTCTGGCTATTTCCTTCGCGGTGGACTTCCCGATGCCACTGTTGGCCCCTGTGATGACAAACGACCTGCCACTCAAATTCACCTCCAGATCGGAAGATGCAAAGTGTTTCGCTGCTGCTTCGTAGCCGCTCCTGTCAAAAATGGAAAATATGTCAATCTACAGGATTCTGACTAAAAAACACACACAGCGAAAATCTTTGGGGAAAAAAGCCTAAACAGTATCATGTATGCACTAAAATGACCAATAGACACTGTAACAAATGCGATATGAGAAAGGGCTTCAAGGCTTCAATGTGACGGCTTCTATCAAATCCTGTGGATTCCTACACTCTCAAAAACGGTTCTTCAAGGGTTCTTTAGTAGCAGCATTGGCTCTTTGTAGAAGTACAAACTCTCAAAGAACCATCTGAATGGATAAGTTGTTACTTGCCTGGTCGAATACTTGTCTTTGATGGAAAACGTGTCATACATGGATCATGTCGGTGGTTCTATCTAGCACCAAAAAGAGTTCCACTACTGTTAGGAGGCAAAGAACCCTTTTCAGGACTATATAGAAACCTGCATATTTTGTTTTCAGGACAGTTTACAGAGAAACTTTTCCTTATTGTTTTTGACCAAGCACAACTTAAAGGGGAACCCCACCAATTTTTCTAAAGTTACATATAATCAAATGGCTGAGATGTTCAGAGGGGTTTGGTGTGAAACGCTCCGTTCCAGAGTAACTTGCTGAGTCAGAATCGTTCACAGTGGCGGTGATAGGAACCAGACGTCCGCCTCTAAAAGCTCCCAGACAGAAAGCTACTAACATGGAATGATTATGATTACACAGCAAATTCAAATGTTGTTCTATGATGAGGTTTCGGCCTAAAATGTCATTTATTTAAATCCTTTCAAGGCAGGGAGTTACAAGCAAGTTACAAAGGCATCATAAGGCAAAAATATTCCCCAAAGAAAACTTTTCCTACATATCAAACAGCTGTGAAGGGCTTTGTTTAGACTGCGACAACGGAATTATGATGAAATTTGGATAAATCGGTGGAATTCCCCTTATTGTCAACCTGATTCTGGAGGAGTTCATTAAGAATTCAGACAGAAATGCAATAAGCTGCATGCACAGAGTAGCAGGACCGCAGCTACGGTAACATAAAATATCGCCAAAATATCGAATCGTTGTCTTCGAGTATCGTGACTGAAACCAAAGAGTAGTTTTACTGACTGTCTCCTCAATGGAAGCGCAGATATTAAGCAAATACGTAAAGACTTACTTTGTATATTCTTGAAGACCCTTCAGGAACCACACTGCGTTTCTGTACAACGACATTTCTAGTTTTTTTAGAAGGTTTACGGCTGTGTAGCGATATGTAAACAGCCAAACTAAGCGGTTATGTGACACTCACGCCTTTCATAAGAATGACTGGAAGCTTGCGCCTCGTTTGCATTTTGTGCAGATCTATACCTCATATCCACTACCTGATCCCTGAGGGTATGACTTGGAGATCAGCGGACATGCGCAGTGGGGCACAGCTGATGTTACACAAACTGCTGTGGTTTGGTAACTGGCGCTAGCAGTTAGCTAACCTAAAGTTAGCGCGTTAGGGTGGTTTAGGTTACGTTTCAGAAAGACTTTGGCCCTGGTTTGTGACATAACATAATAAAATGTTAGTGTAACGCGCAAATTTGACGTATTTAAAATACTAAAGACCGAGTTGTCGCCGCTGGGTCGGATATATTTAACCGAAGCCGAAGTCGTCTTCCTGTTCACCAGCTTCGTGTTCGAATTTCCCCGTTCCACCTTAAATGGTGCAGCCGTTACGTTCTGGCATTCATGAGGCGCCGTTGCATATTCCATTATTTAAGGTGGAACGAGAAAATTAATGACTTCACCTTCGCGTTGTTAAGGTTAGCTCAGCTTGGTGGCTACGATAGCTAGCTAACTAAACGGTAACTGTTGCTCAGCGGCTGAATTCCGTTTATTTTGATATAGAAGAGCAAGAAAACGTGAAAAAATAGTATTGATAAGGTTTCAAAGGTACTGAAGAGTGAAACTGCTCGTTCACCCCTCAGTTGTCAGGATGGCCGAGTGGTCTAAGGCGCCAGACTCAAGGGTTACACCTTCCTCTGAATTGGGGCTTCTGGTCTCCGAATGGAGGCGTGGGTTCGAATCCCACTTCTGACACAACCTTTTGTGGACCATCTTATCATCTCAAACTCTTTTAGATTCAGATTCAGATTCCTTTATTGATCCCAGGGGGAAATTGCAGTTGTTACAGTTGCAGCCATTTATGTAAAAATAAACACTTTACTAATAATTTAAGACAATATATAGAATTTACAGTATGTACACCAGATTTAAGTACTCTACACACACAATTGTTGTTATTGCACATATGAACAGTTTTTTTAATCACACACTGAGGGAGGAGTTATGGAGTTTGATGGCCACAGGTAAGAATGACTTCCTGTGGCGCTCTGTGGTGCATTTTGGTACGATGAGTCTTGAGCTGAATGAGCTCTTGTGTCTCATCACCGTATCGTAGAGAGGGTGGGAGCCATTGTCCATTATGGCCCGCAGCTTAGACAGCGTCCTCCTCTCCGACACGGCCATCAGCGAGTCCAGCTCCACACCCACAATATCACCGGCCTTGCGGATCAATTTGTTGAGTCTGTTGGCGTCTGCCACCCTCAGCCTGCTTCCCCAGCATGCAACAGCATAGAGGATAGCACTCGCCACCACAGACTCATAGAAGATCCTGAGCATAGTCCGGCAGATGTTGAAGGACCTCAGGCGCCTCAGAAAATAGAGACGACTTTGGCCCTTCCTGTAGAGGGCGTCAGAGTTCTTAGCCCATCCAGTTTATTGTCAATATACACACCCAGATATTTGTAATCCTCCACAGTGTCCACACTGACCCCGCTGATGGACACAGGGGTCACCGGTGCCTTGTCCCTCCTCAGGTCCACCACCAGTTCCTTTGTCTTTGTCACATTGAGCTGCAGGTGGTTCCGCTCGCACCATGCGACAAAGCCCTTCACTTTTAGAACCTCTTTTATGGACAAATATAACCTTCAAATTCGAAGATTTAGCTGCTTTGTGGTGCCATGGCTGCACACTCAGAGTCTGTATAATGTCCACAGAAAAGCATTGACCAGTAGGCCCGACGGAACAGACAAAATTAATAATAAATGCAGTGATTTTTACATCTTTTTACAAGTACAACAAGCTGAAATTTATAAATTTTTTTACAGAAATTCAGAAATTTCACGTATGTACATATTTTGTACCGTTATGCAGAAATGTTGTTTGTAATGCTGTTCAGACTGAAAGAAGTAGAATTATTATTAAGTCTGGAGAAAAACAAATATTCTAAAATATGGTGTACATGCACTGCTGCAAGCCACCCTGTAAAAACTGCTGCAGAAATGTGAAATTGAGGTGTCAGGTGAACTTTTTTTTTTTGTTTTTTTGGTCCATGTCATATTAACATCACACGTACTGGCTCAAAAAGAAGGTCTGGCTTGATGTTTACAGCTCATTTACATATATCAGCCTTAAAAGCAAAGCAAGAAAAATGGCCTGCTTAATTCTAACGGATGAATAGAGATTGTAAAGTGCTTATGTAAAAAATTAGGTCTGTTTTTGGTACATAAAAGTACACAAATATCATAAGTGGACCTCTGAACACACATCCTCTAAGCTAGAGCCAATGCCAACACATTCTGTGCAACTTGATTGTTGCACGAAGCAGTTCAAAAAACAAAGCTGCACGCAACGGCATTTTTATCATCTTTGGGATATTTTTTCCACCATTGCAGTTCTTTTCTCTGTATCTTTTTATATCACTCTCGCTCAGTGGCAAGTGAGTTGCATGATGCTGTACACTGCAACTCAAGTGCACAACTAAAGTTACATGGAAGTTTCATCATGTAAAACCAGTCTTCTACTACACCATGCATGTATAGTAAGATCAGGGATGGAGTTGGAGACTTTTCCAGTTATGTGATGCAGACCAGCCCACCCAAACTTTTGTTAGCTCTGCTACCTTTTAGGCTGGCTTTACATGGTTAAATGCAACTTAATTAGCTTGAAAGCTACATGAAACTAAATTTCGCTTGAGCTGGGCAAGGAGAGGCATTCTGCAACTTACTTGAAACTCAGATGCAACAATTGCAGGGGGCTTAACTTTGTGAAACAAGTTTCTCGAAACAGCCAGTCAAAACACCAATAACACATCACATGATCATGATGAAAACAGAAGATAATTTATTGGGCAGAAGAAACGGAGACATTTGCAGTTTGGGAATGTGTGGAAGAAAAGGAGCCCCAACAACAAGGAACTTTCCTAAATGCACACAGTAATCAGCAGTAAACGTTACCAGCCCACCAGAAAGTCCTCTGGTCCGCTCAATTACTTGCTCTAGTTTTGTGTGTTTGTTGGAATATGCAGTTTGTGTGAAGGTTGGATGCGAAACTAATAACTAAAGTTCTACAAGCCTGTGTTTCCCTGAAGACTTAGGTGTGCCTCCAGGAGGCTATGCTATCTGACACAAGCACACAGAGGACTCCTCACCAACCCTGAACCCGACATACAGGGGTTCAGCGAATTTAGAGTGGAATGTGTGGATCAGTTTGCGTTTCTCAAAGAAGACGCTATAGAAGGACAATGTGCCGGCTGACCAGTCCAGAAATACTCCTACTCTTTTGGAGAGCAGGGAGGCATCAGGTGTTTTCGTTCCCTTCTTGTTGTGTAAGGCACAGCAGTTGTCTTCCGAGCAGTCCAAACTCCAGGAGTTTTCATTCCATCCAAACCTGCTGTCAAAACTTTTCCCTTTTCTACTGATTCCTTTGTATGTCATTGCTATTTCAGTCCTCACCCCACTCCACTCACACTCCCAGTAACAGCGTCCAGTCAGACTCTCTTCACAGAGCACTTGCTCCCAGTAATTGAATCTCTCCGGATGATCAGGATACAACTGCTGCACACACACCTGTCCAGAACACGTCGCCTTTCTGTTCCCGTCGGACAGAGAGAGACGCGAGTGTGCTGTGTTTGGGTCCAGCTTCAGTTCACAGCCATCTGCACAGAAGAACAGAGATTCGGGGAGAAGACGACAACTTAGGTGTGTAAGTTCGTACGTGAGTAAAGAAACAGCTGACAAGACTACTAAGTTGAGTTTGAGCATCCCTATATTAAAATTTCTCATCTATATCTACTAATATTTCACCCTCTGAAATCACAGTAAACATGCAGTCATATGCAAAAGTCGAACACCCCCTTTATAAATGACATTTGGTCGATTTTCTAAGTAAAACTTAGTGCACACATCCACTACAGAGAACACGCCTACACGCCAGTTGGGGGTCAGGTGTCTTGCTCAAGGGCACCTCAGTCACATACTTTTGGCCTGGGGGGTTAAACTTAAATTTTTGGAATGTTTTCAGTTATTGTTTCATTTTTATTATTCTGTTCTTGTTGCCCCCTGTGATGGACTGGCGACCTGTCCAGGGTGTATCCTGCCTTCCGCCTGATGACCGCTGGGATAGGCTCCAGCACCCCCCCGACCCTGATGGAGAAGCGGCTTGGAAAATGGATGGATTGGATGTTGCCAAGCTATAGTTTTACATCTTTTATATATTTATTTATGTATTTAATTATTTATTTACATACTTTTATTTATCCTCATTTGATCTCATTTACATAGTTACTTTTTCATGGTTTATTGATTACATTTTTCTAATTCATTACTATGATCATTGTTACTTTTAGCATTTGTCATAAAGTCTTTGATCTCTGTATTGGCTCAGCTACATTGTAAATGAGGGTCTCCCTCCAGTGTACTCTGAGTTTAAATAAACGTTGATTAATTGATTGAGTTTGTGCGCATTTACTTTTTTTTAACATTTTAACATATTAGAAAAAAAGGAAACATAAAATATAAAGTGCGTCATAGCTTTTGTGCTGGCCACATTTTAAAAAATAAATAAATTGAATTCCCATGATGTCGAATTCAGCAAGTAAATAAATGTCTGTGTGGTGTTCACTTACTTTCCCTTAGAAAATCAACAAAACACGGAATTTGATCATGAGCGCCATCCCTGCAGCCTCAACAATTAAACTTACTATAAAATTATGTCTGTCCACCCTTTACCTGCAGGAATCTCCACCTCCACACACCTTCGCTAGCTAGTTTCATTTGCTTGTGTTACTGATTGTACTTGCAGACTAGAGGAACTTGGGGCTGGATTTTAAAGGGGAAGTTGGCTCCTTTTTCTGCTTCTAATTATTCAAGTAATTCTAAACCCATTCAGTGGTGTTGAAGTCTGGGCGGTCAGTCCATCGTTCAGCTTCTTTGTTTGATGTGTCCGTCTCCTTTTCTCAGTGAGGTTCTTCTTGATCAGCTACACGTCCTTTCAGACCCACGGCGCTGAGTGGTCTTCTCACAGTGGTAGGATGGACAGAAACCCCTGTAGATGTTTTCAGATCTGAAGCACCTTGATTTTCTCCTCTCTCTCAGAGATTAAAGCGAATGGGTGAAGACTCATTAGGAGAGTTTAATTAACTTTAAATTTAATTCAATTTAATTGACTGGAAATTGAATAAAACGCAGTGATCTCTGAGTTCTGAGTGCATGTTCTCCCCGTGTCTGCGTGGGTTTCCTCCGGGTTCTGCGGTTTCCTCCCACAGTCCAAAGACATGCAGTCAGGCCAATTGGTCATGCTAAATTGCCCCTAGGTGTGAGTGTGTGAGTGACTGTCTGTGTCTGCCCTGCGATGGACTGGCGACCTGTCCAGGGTGTATCCTGCCTTCCGCCCGAAGACTGCTGGGATAGGCTCCAGCTCCCCCCCGCGACCCTGACGGAGAAGCGGCTTAGAAAATGGATGGATGGATGGGTCTCTGAGTTTTGCACAGAACAGTATTGTGCGCTGATTCATACTTTGTGCTTGTGTCTGAGTGAAACTTACATTTAACCCAATAAAACTTACATTTTATTAAACCTGGTTTGATCCTGTTCTTCCCTGCATGTTCCATCCTAAGAAAGGAAAGATAGACAAATTAACCAAAACAGTCAGGGCCTGATGTACTGACCCTTTGCAACGGCTGGTTTTGTGTTTAACTGCCTAAAAATGATCACTAGGATCACAATAGACATATTATTGGTAGTCTTCCGTAACAATGGCAGCAGACAAAGTGGCTAGATAGAGATATAAGCCTCAAACACGAACTGAAAGTATGATCACCATTAGAAGCAAAGTATTCCAACTCTCAGGACTAGTTGTACATGTGTGAGAAGACGCAGTGCTTTTTTGTGGCCACAATATGAGCATGCAGTCTGTGTTATTATCTGAAAAACTACATTCTTGGCCAAAGTAAAATTAAAATGAATGAAATCACACTGATGACATCACTTGACTTCCTTTTGCCTGTTTTATGAGGATCTATGAAGTAAAGCACATATTAAGTCCACAAATATTAATGGTTTCTTCTATTACTGTTAAGCTTTGTAACAGTAATAGAACTACTACTGTACTACTGTTAAGCACCTGTCTGTAAAGAACTTTGGGCTGCCATTGGTATGAAAAGCACCCTATAAATAAAGATCTATAAACCTGTAAAGCTCTTTTCTCTTTCTCTACACACCTGAGCATCTTCAGGTTGCATCGTGGATCCTCCAGTCTAGCAGACAGCATATTCACCCTTGAGTATCCTGGGTTGTTGTAAGTGAGATCTAGTTCTTTCAGGTATGAGGGGTTAGAGCTCAGAGCTGAAGCCAGAGAAGAACAGCTTTCATCTGTGACTAAACAACCAGACAATCTGTAGGGAGGAAGAAAAAAAAAACAACAAAATGATAGATGGTACGTACTTTAACACAAAGTTTACAGTGGAAAAAGACTTTGTCTGGACAGCAGACAAAGAGAGACAAAGCTGGGCAAATTTATTCACCTTCTTCAATCGCAATTTGAGGATATAAAGATGAACACTTGAACAAGACAGTAGTGCGTCCTGCTATGATGTATGGTTTGGAGACTGTGGCTCTGTCTAAAAGACAGGAGGCTGAGCTGGAGGTGGCGGAGATGAAGATGCTGAGATTTTTGTTGGGAGTGACAAGGCTGGACAAGATTAGAAATGAGCAGATCAGAGGGACAGTGAAGGTGGAGCAGTTTGGAGATAAAACCAGAGAGACCAGGTTGAGATGGTTTGGACATGTGTTGAGGAGGAATAGTGGATATATTGAGCAAAGAATATTGGAGATGGAGCTGCCGGGTAGAAGGAGAAGAGGTAGACCTCAGAGAAGGTTTATGGATGTAGTGAAGGTGGACATGGAGATGGTTGGTGTGAAAGTAGAGGAGGCAATGGATAGGGCAAGATGGAGGCAGATGATCCGCTGTGGCGACCCCTAAAGGGAGCAGCCGAAAGAAGAAGAAGAAGAAGAAGAAAGATGAACACTTGAAACCTACGAATAGCCTCTCTAAGTTTGACAAAGAGTGCTAAGTATTATTTCTCATCTATTGTGAACCCCAGTAGACAGCTTGCAAAGCTGTGCCATTACTCAGTACATTAGTTAATTGCTATATAGTTCTTAGTTATAGCTCTATTTAACAGCTCTGTTTCTTACAATAATGAAAACTTGGTGTAGCATGTTCTTTATCTCCCTTACTGCCAACATTGTTTGGCATTGCTGTTCGGCTGTTGTTGAAAATAATTGCATACTGTAATGTGATGATTTTATAAAGAGACTATCAATGCCTTATTATTGGATTTTCCAGCATTAGAGTAATTTGTGACAGATCAGGGCTACTAAGGAGAACAACAGGCAGTGGTACTGCACCAAAGCAGGGCCCAAGAGTGATGAATCTCATAGAATTCAAGCCAACCCACAAGATCTATTCCTAGGGCAAGGAAGAACCTCATTTCACTGAAACAGTTCTTAAAGAATGGTTAAGGTGATATAATTAAATTAATGTGATCCATTAAATATAGCTGTTATAACTACAAACAAGAGGGCACTTCTGTCTGAGGGCAAAGTAGAGGGGCTCAAGCTTTCTTGAGTTTTATCTGCATGCCTTTGTGTTATTATCTTTTGTAAAATCAGCCTCTACAGTTTCATATGTAGCACTAAAGAATGTATGCACCTCATGTATAGAATGTATAACCTCACCTGAGTATCTCTAGTTTGCATTGTGAACTTTTTAGTCCACCAGAAAGCAGCTTCACTCCTGAATCCTGCAGGTCATTATCACTGAGATCCAGTTCCTTTAGGTAGGAGTTTTCTGATTGTAGGACTGATGCAAGTGCTTCACAGGAGTTCATTGTAAGATTACAGCCAGCTAGTCTACAGTGCACAAATAAGTTAAAACAAGGGATATAAAAACTTGTCTTACAGGAGGTATATTGATGAGGTTACAGTGCAGACAATAATGAACACAGTGACAGTTTCTGCTGTGAACTCACATTAGCTTTGAAATGAAACTGACCATGAAGTTCTGAGTGCCAGCTTTAATTTTAACTATAAAGTGTTGATTATTTTAATGTATGTTCACATGGTCTAGCTGTGTGAGAATTACATATTTCATTTTTTTTTATTATTATAGAGTGAACGACACATAGATATGACATTTACATCTGCAGTCTTTTACTATTTACTACTTTTACAGTGATCACCTAGAAGGCCTAAGTAGTTTTTCTATGGCACTTTAAAAAATTTTTTCTATTGCACTTTTTATTGCCAACATTGTAAAAGCAGCTTTACAGAAATGGGTGAGCCATTGGTGAGCCTAGCTGAGGGTCATTAATGAGCCTTAATGAAACTTTAAAGGAAAAACTTTCTAAGACAATGTGGAAGAAACACGGAGAGGAGCCAAGACTCAAATGGGGAACACACTTATAAGATGTAAAATTAAATCATTGTTTTGTATTTTCACTTACTTTTATATTATTATATGAAAGCAGTAAGTCTTTAGAAGTAATAAATATTAGTATACTTATACAGTGTTCATAATAAATATGATACAAAATGCTGCAGATGTCTGTGTCCAACCGGAAATAAAACATAACCCATAAACACTGACCTCAGTACCTCCAGTTTACACTGTGAATCACTAAGTTTGGCAGACAGCAGGTCAACTGTTCTGTCTTGTAGGTCGTTGTAACTCAGGTCCAGCTCTCTCAGTGATGAATTTGAACTCAACACTGATGCCAATGCAGTGCAGCTGTCTTTACTGAGGTTACAGCGGTCCAACCTTCAGAAGATTATATTAATTATAATACTTGTAATATAGTTTCTTCAACAAAAAATATTAGACCTACAGAACATTTTAGATAGGATTTCACTCCATGTGAATATGTGTTGATGCTATTTTCTACCATGCTTTGTATACTTTTAACAAACTTTAAAAGATGAACGAAAATGGTCCTCACAAAGCTCGTTGCGTGTTTTTCATCACTGGCAGTAGTCTCTTCAGTCCTTCATCTGATGGTCTACATTTCTTGAGCTCAAACTTTTCTTCAGTCTCCTCTGACATTAGCAACACAAACACCAGAGCTGACCACTGGGTCGATGAGAGCTCCTGTGATGAGAGAGATCCAGAAGTCAGGTAGTCCTGGATTTCCCTTGTCAGGGAGTTGTCCTTCAGTTCACTCAGACAGTGGAAGAGATTCATGCTTCTGTCAGATGATGTTTGCTCATTCAGTTTCTCCTTAATGTAGTTAGTAGTGTCCCCAACACTGTGTACACTAATATTAATTTTTTTCAGGAGTTCTTGTAGGGTTTTCTGATTGGACTCCAGTGACAGGCCAAGGAGAAAGCGGAGGAAAAGATCTAAATGTCCACGTTCGCTCTTCAAAGCTCTTTCTACTGCACACTTATGAAGGTCTGCTAGATTTTTATTCTTCCATTTCAGCATGTTACAAATAGTTCTTGGTTCAAAAACATTCCTTCTTTGGTTACAGTATTTGTAATGCACGTATAGAGCTGCAAGGCACTCCTGAACACTCAAGTGCACAAAGCTGAAGATGTTCTTTCCAGAAACCTTTTGTTCCTGACCGAAAATCTGTGTGCACACTCCAGAAAACACAGTACCACCAGCCACATCAATGCCACATTTCATAAGGTCATCTTCATAGAAATGCAGACGACCACTCTCAAGAGTATTGAAGGCCAGTTTACCAAGCTTCAGAATGATGTGATCTGTGTCTAGAGCTTTTTTGGTTGCTTCGTGTTCCTTGGGATATTTCTTCATCATTATTTGCTTTTGCAAAAGAAGGAAGTTTGTGTACATTCCTGTCAGGGTTGCAGGGATTTCGTTAATGCTGTCTTGTGCCATCAGTGGCTGAAGAACAGTTGCAGTGATCCAACAGAAGACTGGTATTTGGCACATGATACAGAGGCTCCTTGATTTCTTTATGTGGGATATCATTTTCCTTTTCATTGCCACATCCTCTTTACAGTATTTGCTGAAATATGCCTCCTTTTGTTCATAATTGAATCCTTGTACTTCTGTCACTAAGTCAATATGATCCCGGGGAATCATTTGGGCCGCTGCTGGTCGGCAAGTTATCCAGACGAGAGCAAAGGGAAGTAGATTTCCGTTGACCAGATTTGTGATCAGTGAGCCCAATGAAGCCTGCTCACTGACATCTTTAAGTTCGTGACCATGTTCAAAGCATAGTGGAAAGCAGCACTCATCAAGTCCATCAAAAACAAACAGAACTTTTCCCTCATCCTCTGGAAGAGACTCCAGCTTAAGTGTTGACGTGAAGAAAAAATGATTCAGGAGTTCGATCAAACTGTACTTATTATCTTTTATCAGATTTAATTCACGGAATGGGAGAGGGAAAATAAAGTTTATGTCTCGATTCTCCACTTTCTTCACCCAGTCGGATATGAATTTGCTCACTGACACAGTTTTACCCACTCCAGCAATTCCCATTGTCAACACTTTCCTGTTTCGCCGACTTGTGCCAGGCTGGACCTTGAAAAGGTCACTGCATTTGACAAAAGTCTCCTCACCACCAGGTCTTTGGGACAGTTCAAGTTGCACCATCTCATGCTTGTGAATGACTCCTCCACTTTCGTTTGGCACTACAATGAGATCTGTGTAGACATCATCCAAGTACTCCTTATGACCTGTCTGTGAATTCCCAATCAGTATACGTTCATATATGTGGCTCAATCTGGAAATCACCTGGTTTTGATGTTGTTCATCTTTTGTCAGGGAAAGAAGCAAAGATTTTATGAAGTGTATGATACATTTCAAGGAAAAAGTTACAAGAGACATATATATATATATATATATATACTCATTATCTCACAAAAGTGAGTACACCCCTCGCATTTCTGCACTCATGATGCTACCACCACCATGCTTGACTGTAGGCAAGAGAGAGTTGTCTTGGCACTCCACCACACATGCTGGACACCATCTGAGCCAAACAAGTTTATCTTGGTCTCATCAGACCACAGGACATATTCTTGGACTGCTTGCCTTCAGCAAACTGTTTCTGGGCTTTTTTGTGCGTCAGCTTCAGAAGAGGCTTCCTTCTGGGACAACGGCCATGCAGACCAAGTTGATGCATTGTATGGCATATGGTATGAGCACTGACAGGCTGACCTCCCACTTCTTCAACCTCTGCAGCAATGCTGGCAGCACTCATGCGTCTATTATTTGAAACCAACCTCTGGATGTGATGCTGAACATATGGACTCAACTTCTTTGGTCGACCCTGGCGAGGCCTGGTCTGAGCGGAACCTGTCCTGGAAAACCACTGTATGACCTTGGACACTTTGCTATAGCTCAGTTTCAGGGTGTTAGCAATCTTCATATGGCCTAGGCGTCTTTGTGGAGATCAACAATTCCATTTCTCACACCCTCAGAGAGTTCTTCGCCATGAGGTGCCATGTTGAAAATCCAGTGGTCAGCATGAGTGAATTGTACCCAAAACATCAAATTTACCAGCCCTGCTCCCCATTTACACCTGGAATCTGGCAACTCCAATGAGTCACATGACATCAGGGAGGGACAACGACACAATTGGTCACAATTTGGACTCACTGTGAGATGAACTCAGTTGTGTTGCCATTTATTTAGACATTAATGGCTGTGTGTTGTGTTCTTTTTTAGAAGACAGTAAATCTGCACTGCTATGCAAGCTGCACACTGACTATTTTAAGCTATATCTATATCTAAAATATTTGCAGAAATGTGAGGGGTGTATTCACTTTTGTGAGATACTGTATATATATATATATATATATATATATATATATATATATATATATATATATATACACGTTGGGTAATATAACTTTTTTGGTAAAAACCTCTGGCATAACAGTATAACAGACAAAAATGTATTAAACTTATTAGTATATGAATACAAGACAAAATCATTATCTTTAAGCTGAAATGTATATATTTTTCCATGCATTATTAGAGTCTACAATGACTGAGATTACCTGCAGCTGAGGCTTTAACTGCTTCTCCATGTTCAGTAGTGAAAGTGGCTGCTAGAGTCTTATCATTTTTCTTTTCACATCTGTCTTCCTCTGAGAAAATGGAAAAAAGGGTAGAACAGCAGCTTTATTATAGTTGTGCTTTGAAGAGATGTATTTCAGCTGAAGGTACTTGGTATGTAAAGAATAGATAATGAACAGTATTGAGTCTCATTACTCTCTTCGATCTTTATTTTCAGATCCATAGCCAGTTGGTTCTGGTTGATCTTCTTTAGGATTGCCAGCGTGATCTTCACAGCTCCACTGCATTCATAACACTGTACCATTTTGTCCACAGTATCCATTAATTCTGGCTTCTCCAGCTGAGCTGGTGGGATGCATTTGAAACCTTCCACACCATTAATCAGATACCACTGGAATAACTTCAGGTTTTCTCTCTCCAAACCCTGAAGAGTTTCCAGTAATATCTCAGGCACAGAGCTTGCCATCTTGCATTACTGTATGTGAAGAAGGACAATACAAATGAATGTAACCTTCTCTGTTTGGGAACATGCTCAAGGGAGCTCATGTTCATCATACAGGGATAGTGAGCATTAGTGAACAGGAGTGTGATGGGCGAAGTGTGTTGATTTGAATGATATGTCTGTTATTTTGAGGCAAGACTTTGGACAAATACAGCCTTAAATAAAGCCCAAAAACACTGCAATATATTATATATAGATTAAAAAAATACATACAAATAAACTGGGCCAACAGATACCTCTAAATATAGAAAAAGCTGACATAGTGCACACTTGTTAAGATCAGTGGCAACCCGTGGCTATTAGAGCTAGGCCTTCCTTTTAGGCCACAAATATGAAAATTCATCTGCAGTAAAGCTATTTTCTGCAAGCACCTCTATGGGGTTCTATTACTATAATAGCAGTAAACTAATAGCAATACACATGAACATTTTAACAAGCCTTGGCTACTCAGGCTACCATTTGCATTCAGAGATAGTGATGTATCCTGAACGTCCACAAGGCCTGGAATGATGTTCTTTTTCAAATAGTCACACCCACTGGAAATCAAAACGTGATTGGTTAATCCCAGTTTCACTTCGTAGATAATCCCATGTTAATCTAAATATAACTATATTTCCAATCATTGAGTTCAGGTGTTCCAGTCACTTCCATGGCCACAGGTGTATAAAGCCGAGCCCCTCGGCCTGCAGACTGCTTCTACAGACATTAGTGAAAGAATGGGTCTCGGGTTATGGGTTGTATAGTCCTGTGTGAAAGATTAGCCGAACGGTATTAGAGAATTTAATCATCACCGTCTCTCAAAAATAAAAATGCAGAAATAAAAGGTACTACACAAGCAGCTAAATCTTACAAACCCAAAATAAAGTCACACATTATGGATGGATAAATAACATGGCCTTCAAGGTAAAATGGCTGTGAGGAGGTTCTAGGAAATTCCTCAGTGTGGCCGGTGGCTAGACAACTGGCATTAAAATGAATATTAAAAAATAATATACAGCTAAAACACACAAACATATGTAGAATGTTCTTTATCAGTGTCTTATTACATGAGGTTTATAATTGTCCTTTTGCCTTGCCAAGCCCTTGATACCTGATTCATAACATGATAAGCATAAGGTTCATGATCTTCATGGCATGATAAGGTTCATGATCTTCACAACATGATAAGGTTCATGATCTTCACGACATGATAAGGTTCATGATCTTCACGGCATGATAAGGTTCATGATCTTCACGGCAATGTGAATTTCACTCATCACACAGGTTGAAAACACTGAAATCTTGTATAAGGGTTCGCTTATAAAATAGCCAGGGCTGTAAAGAGCACGGGAAATAATGCGTGATAATTTATTCAAGTAAAAGTATTAAACTTAAGCAAGTAAGAGTAAATAAGTAGTTCATTGAAAAACAACAGGTACCGAGTTACTCAGCTACTTTTTCATATTTCCGCCGTCACAACCTGAGCATATTTCTGAGCTGCTCAGCTACATCACTGGAAATAAGACACTGTAATCAAATGTATGCAGTAGATTTCTAGTCTCATATACAGAATCGTTATAAAAGGCAGAAGAGCTGATCAGCTCCGATCAGCTTGCTCGGCTAATAATAATAAC